>NC_048549.1:11263593-11524818 GCF_902806685.2 Maniola hyperantus
TTACATTTTTGTTACCTGTTATCTCCCAAAGCCAACATGATCAAAACTTCATATAGTTCTGATCGTTCCTCCTTGTATTTGGGACAATACGCAGAGTGAGTGTAGGTACATAAATTAATACCAATAGTTTCGTCTTGGTTTGCTAATGGCAAAATATGTCGTACAGAATCCGTAAATTTAATTGAAAGGTCTAAACCTAGTGCTAGTCTTTTTTGTAAGGACTAAGGAGCTTTATGAAAGTGTTAGCAATATATGTAGTGCACAACAGGATTAACCACAATGTCGAATTTAATATCCCTATCTTCTTCTTAATTTTTTCTAACTCCAGAAATTAACGTGCCAGAAACTAAATGATAATAAATAATTGAGCAGGATTATAGACGTATTCAATAGCACAGTAAATTAGATTCCAATATACCTAATTACGGCTCTCTTGAGAGTTTTCCCTTCAAACGCAAGATATTTTCTAACTTCCATCAACTAAGAATCTCTGCGGGCTACAACTTTTGTTTCAATATAAGCTTCGTAAACATGGTTTGTGGATCGCAAAACTTCTTTATGAATGTGTTTATGTGAAGGCAATAATAAACTAACATCGCATGAACGAACAACCTATTACGAAGGAAAAAATATAGTGTAAATTTTTTTTTTCGACGACCCAGTAGAAGCTCTTTATTTTCCTGAGGAAACATTTACACATGTATCTACTTGACATAATAATATTATATATCAGGAGGCAAGCATCTCTTAGCCCATAGAGATCGGTTGTTGCACCATGAAAAGCTAGAAAAAGGATAGACAGACACATTTTCGCAAGCGGAATAATATTGTGGCTAATTCCGTTGTACACAATCTCTAAACTAAACTAAAATGGCACGTCTGATTATTGTTATCCCTATCATAATGTTGCTTGCGGAAAGGGATAGCACTAGATTTAGACCTGTTAATTTAGTTTAGTTTAGAGATTGTGTACAAGAGAATCGGCCACACTGGCTCGTTTATTTGGATATCTATGAAATTTGGACTTGACCAAATGTTAATAAACGAAATCAAGTGCGCTCGTCTAATGCAGAAGTTCTATACTTCAAACAAACTCGAATTCGGGTAGAACAGTAAGTCAGTCATAGTTGCTAATTTAAACAACATGCCGGGTACCCGAAATCGGGTAAATTCAGTTTAAACTACAGCTAGATTAACTTATTAGAACTAAATTTAAAAGAATCATGATCATACCAGTCACCTTTGTTAAATTATACTCTTTTGAAGTGCTAATTTAATTTAATTTAAACAACTTTAATGTAATTAAAATTACAGAAAGTAAGAATACAGGATACACTTAAATAAACAAAGGGCGACCTTATCACTAAAGTGACAATAACACTAAAGTGACAATAACAGTAAAGTGGTAATAACGGTAGGAGGTATTAGAGTACAATATAGAGAGGAGCAGAATATCATTATACTTATGATAAAGACGCTTTATAGCGAGTTGGAGACGTTCGAATTCGGCGAAGTTCCTCCAAATTTCGTTTGACGAAGTGTATTCGCCCCCATATCGTAGTTTTCGCGGAAATATGAAAGTTTAGCGAATTTAGAGCGTGTCGCGCTCTCGAGTGCGATTTGGTGTTCTGTGACGTGTACGAGCACGGATACTACTCGGTTGAGAGTTTTAAATTTTGATGTACGTGCGAGGAAGTTCTCTAAACAATTTTCAGTTCGTATCTATGAATACAAGAAAGCTCAGAGTCACTCAGCGGGCGATGGAGAGAGCTAACTCTTAACTACACATTAAAACAAAAAATCAGGTTACCTCCTGAACATGAAAAGCGTGATTTTAAGCTGGTTTCGTGGTTTAACGACATATTGTATTGTATAAAACGCAGCACTGCAGTCCCGTCGTGACCACGACTCATGCAACTGAGTAATATCGGCAGTTAACAATCGCCTAGTTAATCGTGGTATGTACCCGTTTTATACAACATAATATGAAAAGCGTGAGTAAAAAAATTTTTGGTATCTGAAACATTATGTTTTAGACAGTTTTTCTAAAGAAGCTACCCTTTTAAGCAATAATAACCGCCTAGTTTTTAAATAATTTTAAATACATATTATCAAAAATTGCGGACCATTCATATGACAAGTTTCGTCACTGGCAACAAGCGAACCGCAGCTTAGTGGTCAGAGCGTCGGGCGCAATCCCAAGAGACGCGGGTTCGATTCGGGTATTTAAAATTATTTAGAAAAACACTATAAAATTTATGAAATATTGCCTAGTTTTTACTAGCTAATAGCATGACTAAATAACTCTAACCTTTACCAATGCACATTACTCTGACACACACTCGACCAGTGATTTTGCTATTTCATGCACATCTCGAAAGTCAGCTTAATGAATAGGTAACTTCTGCTAGATAATTTCTTAAGATAAACTCATCGTCTTAGAAGTGTTAAGAAATAATAAGGCTTCATTACACGACATAAACTCGTCACTGAGCGCTGTAAAACCGAGGTAGAACATGCTGTACCGTATTTTATTCCAAGCTAATCTTATTTTATAGCCATCGTATTATATGTTCGCGCACATGATGCCCCGGCTCGTAAAGCAGATGGCCATATGGATGCTGCGCATTACGAGATTACACGTTACACTGTTTGAACACTGATCTGGACCACTTTAGACATTAACCACTCGAAAACGTGACTACAGAGCTAAATAAACAATAATGCCACCACATATTGTAGTTAATTCTGTTTAACGCCGGTACTGATTCTGAGAATAACTAAATTTTAGAGTATACAGTTTGACGTTTTGAATTTAATTTAGACACAATTTAGAACTGTCAAACCTCGTGACTTTAGCTGCAAGTCGCCAGCCTATTGTTTACATATTTTGCAGCGTGCACCAAAACACAAAAATGTTTTATTTGCAATATATCGAGAACTTTTACACGTAGGATATTTTTAAATGTAGGATACTTTTTTTGCGTTTTTTTATGGTATCATATCAGTAATCATCAGTCTCACCTATCTTCGTTTTTGCTAGCGTTCTGGCTACACCCTGTCTCTACCAACTAGCGACCCGCCCCGGTATCGCACGGGTAGCTCATTACAATTTTGCGTAAGGATCTCTAATTTTAAAAAATAAAGCCTATGGTACTAATGTAGCTTTCTACTGGTGAAAGAATTCAAAATCGGTTCGGTAATTCCAGAGATTACTTCCTACAAACAAACTTACAAACTTTACTTCTTTATAATATTAGTATAGATTATCTAATATACTACTACGATCAATAATTTTACTAACTCCCTGTTCAACATTTAGACAATAAAATACTTCTTTTTTTTAATTTTTGGATCAATAGATCCAAAAATTAATATAAAAGGTTAATTCCAATGCAGTAAACATTATTCAAAGTTACAAATACATTATATAAGTCCCGCAAATTACTATTGCGCTGTCAAAAACCATGTCTCATTAACATCGAAACGACGTAATTTTGACGTCAGCCGAAATAAAAATATACCATCAGCTCGAAACTTCAGTCTAGTGCTGACGTCACTAAAATGGCGGCCACGCGCATTAGCAATTTGCGGGACTTATACCTCAATATTTCTACTTTGATATTGGTTGCTACAAATGTGTAGAGGAAAGATATTTACCGATTTCTCTGCTCCCCGATCCAATTAGAGTGAAACGTAACCTCTTGCTTTGAGAACTTTAAGCTTTCAAATAGTGCAATCGCCTTCGAAAATGGGTAAACTGATTTTCTATGACGTTTGAACATAATGGCAAATATTCATATAAATGGACTAGTGCGACTTCGTCCGCATGGACTATACAAATTTCAAACCCCTATTTTCACCTCTTCAACACGAATTTTCCTTCTTGGCGGATGTCTACGTCATAATAGCTATCTGCATGCCTAATTTCAGCACGATCCGTCCAGTAGTTTAAGCTGTGCGTTGATAAATCAGTCAGTCAGTCAACTTTTTCTTTTATATGCAAAGATATGTAGAGTAGTCATAATTTAGAGTAGGTACTTGTAAACTGACTATCCCGTAATAAAATATAATATATAATTAATCAAGTGTTTTCCCAGTTTTAATCACCACCACCAAAAGCACTTCATATAAACAGAGGTAAAACAACAACAAACACAAAACTACACAACTAACAGCAAATCAATATCCCACTAAATTAGGGTCCGGCAACACTAATTACGCCTCCCTAGGGGGTGCTTCTATCGAACGCGGTATATTTTTCCCAACTCTTAAGAGAAGTTTCCCTAGTGCGCTCGTCATACAAAAATAGTTTGGTTCTCATTTGAATAGTAGCTTGGAGGCTACTATAAAATGAAACTAATAAATAAACTTAAAAACCAATCTTACAAATCCAACAATATTGATAAAACTATTTTACATAAATGATTTGACTTTGAGTATAGACCAATCAAATTCGATGAAATTTTGTAGTCACGTCCTAAAACTAATAGGTAGAGCCTATGGTTTTGCATATTTTTGTTAAAATATCCAGTTTTAAGTTACGAGGGATTAAAAATTTGCATTCAAATCCTTGGGCTCGTTTAAAACTAAATATTTATAGGGAAACCTGGCAAACGGAGATTAGTTAAAAAAAACACGTTTGTTTGGAGCGCACTGTGATTAAACTCCTCTTAACTGCCTCGTTAGCCTAGTGGTTAGTTGCGTATGACGAGGTCCTGGATTCGATTCCAGGGCCAAGCCAAAAATAGTTAGGTATGGTATTGGGTTTCTCTGTAAAGAAATTCTCAATTGGCGGTATTTCACCCCCGGGTCTCCGAGAGCACGTACCTAAAGCTGTCGGTCCTGCGCCTCATCTCTCTCCAGTCGTGTCGGATTTACGTTCCATCGGGATATGAGAGTGAGGGAATAGAGAGTGTACCTGTCTATACGCACTATAATATCTCCCGCGTAAATGGCTAATCTATATGGAGATAGGCTGCCGTGGCCGAAATTCAGTGAGGAGGACAATATTATTTTTCCCCACTTTCCATTTGCCGGGGTCGGGAACTCCGGTAAATGGAAAGTCGGGAAGTTTGGGCTTCCGACTTTTTGTTTCAAAATAACCTCTGTAAACAAGATTTATAGTCCGTATATCTCTGTTTACTAAATGTTTTTTGTATATTGTTTTGTATATTACTAGCTATCCTGCCCCGACTTCGCTTGGGTGTCTGAAAATTCGTTGTAGTGAAGAAAATCGGACAAAAATCGACATGAAGTGGCTAACCGCGTTAATTTTTGGGAATAACGTTCGTACCTTCTTTCGTCAAGTTACACGACGACTATCTCAGACTATGTTTACCGGTAGGTACGCGATTTCCATTCCAGAACACGTCTGCCTCAATGATCATTGGTCAAATACCAATTAATTTTATAGGCGTACTAGGATATCGATAATATGCAAAGCGAAATCATTCGAGACCCAAATGCTGTGAAAATAAGCGCATCGCTGGTGTTTCACGTTTGGACGAACGGCTAATTTGATACGCGTTGTTATTTCGGCACGCTCAATTGGTCTTTACCGCATGCTGCATTCAAATGCATTGTTTGCACAATTTGGTTAGTGTAACTATGAAGCAATATTTGGGTTACACGTTATTGCCTCTTCAGCAGTGTCGAGAAATGAAACTTTTTATTAGAAAAGTGCTATTTTCTAAACGACAGTTCAAAAACATAACCCTCCTTTGGGCTTCACCGCAGTCGGGTAAAAACATTAATCAATTAAGTGTAAATGCATTGTCACAAGCCAGTGTTCTGTGTTATATCAGAGCACGTTACATGGAGCACGGGTATCTTTGACAGGCAACAATTTATAGCCAACGAAGATTCCCCAAGTAAAAATTGAATTTCGTATTCATATATTTCGAATTGCAATACGATTCGTGCGCAATAACTTGGATGTAACGGATTGTTTATGTATGGGTTATAAATAAACAAAAACATGTAAAAGGCCTTCTCTTTTCAGTCCTTTTTAATTTGTTAAAGGCTTCGTTCTAATGGAAATTTCGAAAAGTTCTTATTTTTTATTACAATTATTACAATATTTACAAAGGAACCTCTGTGAAAAATTTCAACTTTCGTTCCAAGGGTTTGGGGGGACGGGCGTTGATGAGTTCTCTCTCAGTCAATTAGTGCTTTTCTTTTACATAATATGTAGATTTTAGCGTTTTAACTATCGTGAGTGAATATGTAGATTAATACCATAACTTTTATTCCGTTAATTGAGTTTGTGATGATGTGATGAAATTTGAACTAAACTATAGTCTTACAACTCTAGATCTAGAAAAAATGTTGCAGTGTTATTAAAAATCACAAATCATGGCCAAGATTGGACTAAATGTTACAGGAAATGGCATGTTAGACGATTTTCTAGTTCGATACAAAATTGAAATAATGTGTCCAATGTTGGACCAAACGTTCCGGGAAATGGCACGTTGGACGATTGTCTAGTTCGATACAACATTGGAATACGTAACATTGGACACATTTATCGAGGACAGCTGACCGCTAGATTTATGTGACGCGAAGATCTCTCAATTGAACGTTGAATTTAGATCGCTACAGTTTTAGAATACCTATATTTAGTTTATCTGCAACCTAGCTCCAGCTAGGCTTTAAGAGCGGGCAGCTTAGCTTTGGCAATTACATTTAACATTATGCATTCCTTCTGCTTAAACAAAACATTTTAAATCTTAATCAGTACCCTTATTATAAATGCGAAAGTGTGTTTGTTTGTTAGTTTGTTGGTTTGTCCTTCAATAACGTCGCAACGGTGCAACGGATTGACGTGATTTTTTGACATTATGACAGAATATCTTACCATATCCAATTGTTAAGTGAATGGGTAAATCTTTCTCTTCCTTACCTTAACCCATACTACGTGGGGTCGGCACAACATGTCTTTTTCTATCACTAAGTTCTGTCATCCCTCAACGTATTATCTACCCCTTTTACTGGTAACTGGTAAAAATAGTTCTGCTAAACGCAGACTCTTGGTCTATTATTTTAGTGGTTCATCATCATCTTCATCATGATCAAACCATCACCGGCTCACTACAGAGCACGGGTCTCCTCTCAGAGTGAGAAGGGCTTCAGACTCTTGGTCTATTAATTTAGTGGTTCATCATCATCATCATCATGATCAACCCATCACCGGCTCACTACAGAGCACGGGTCTCCTCTCAGAGTGAAAAGGGCTTTGGCCATGTGCGGATTGGTAGACTTCACCCACCTTTGAGAACATTATGGAGAACTCTCGGGCATGCAGGTTTCCTCACGATGTTTTCCTTCACCGTTAAAGCAAGTGATATTTATTTAATTAAAACGCACATAACTCCGAAAAGTTAGAGGTGCGTGCCCGGGATCGAACCCCCGAACTCCGATTAGAAGGCGGACGTCCTAACCACTAGGCTATCACAGCTTGCTATTTTAGTGGTTAGTTGCCTCAATTCGTACGAAATAGCCAATTCACTGTGTGTTCATTAGGACCAGGGATATAATATAACATTAGCTTCCAACTAACCTTGTTATAAAGCCGGTGGGTAATTAAATAGGTTAACCTTAACGCTTTATGGTTATGTTAAAATTCTTTACGGGGAATAAACCTACCTTCAATAAATTTGTTTTTATGTATTCCGTAATTTTCACAATTAATACTAGTAGAGCAATTAGTTTCAATACTAAAACATTTTGGGAATTGTTACGTTATTATTCATAAATTTGGTTCATAGATAGCTTCCATCCCGGGGAAGGACATAGGCTACTTTTTATCCCAGAAAATTAAAGAGTTCCCACAGGATTTTTAAAAACCTAAATCCACGCGTACGAAGTCGCGGGCATCAGCTAGTATTAAATAAACTTAAATCACATTCATATTCATCATCATCATCAACCGATAACCGGCGCAAGACCGTGGCGTGTGGAAGTTCCTACAAGAGACCAATGTCCAGCAGTGGACGTCTATCGGTTGATGATGATAATGAATAACGAGTTAACTACTGGTAATGCGTTACCAACATACGATTTTTTATCATATCCATATAATTTGAATTTTCTCCCATAAAACATTTACAAACAATTTCACGGATATCTATGAAACTGATAGAAATATCACATAAATAAATCAAACCCGACCCAATGCGGATATAATATAACCCTTGGGTAAATAATGTATAGGGAGACAAACACGCATTCTTGTTTGGAAAGGTTGACCCGTGACAAAAGATCGCGTTGCTATTGATACGTCCAACGACAAAGGGTGGTGAGGCTTGCGGAACTTGAAAAGGTCACCGTTTATAGGTATGTTATATATCTCAGTATGCTTAGTATGAGGGTATACCTAACTACACACCTCATCGAAGTGGATAGAATTCGTGCGTCGAAACGCTATTGTTGTATTTATATTTTTATGACAGTCTTTTTACCTACACTTCAAGGAAAGGAAGGAAAAGCTATTGATGTATCATCGGTTTGCACACATACACACATCTAAGTTTCTTATTACGAAATGGGAAAAAAGTTTTATAATATCAACAACTTCAGTTTATTATAAACCTTAATAATTGAACATAAAGTTTAATAACGATTTCAAAATATTTATATTTAAGACTGCTTGTCTCGGTAGGAACGCCATTCCGAACCAGTGGTAAATTAAAACTACCTGACTATTCATAAGCACTTGTAAAAAGTTTACATGAATAAAAAAACATTCTATTCTATTCTATTCTATCGACAATAAATTTTAAAAGATTCGAAAAGGGTTTTTTGTAATTGGAAACAAAAATATTTGTTCTAAAACAAAACTAAACACTTTTATTTTTTGACCGCTTTTGAATACAACTCAAATCGCTGCGAAACACAATAACGACAGAATGAGAGAGAGAGCTCGAATTCTATCAACGTCGATGAGATGTGAAATCTCATACTAAGCCTTGAGGCCCGTTTCCGAATAAATCTGTAGTTCAAACAGTTATAAAGTATGCAAATACAGCTGTTATTGCTATGAGTATCATCTGAGATGACCCAAAGGGTAGGACATGTGGAATACTTAAATATATAATAACTGATGACAATACGATTAAGTAAATCCTCTATGTACCTCATATTCTTTATTTAGGAACATACTAATTGTTAATGACAAATATTCCATCCGCGTGGAATTAGTTTTTTTTTTCAAATCTCGTCCCGTGGGAGTCGTATGCAACGTAAGCACTATGCAGGGCAGTTTGTTTTTAGTCGATTAACTCTAAAACTACTGAACCGATTTTAATAATGGTTTCACCATTATAATGCCGCTTAGAAATTGAAATTACTATGTACCTACCGCGGTTGAAGACGCGGGCAAAAGTTAGTCCAAATATATAAAAGGAAAAGCTGCCTGATTAACTGTGCTATCAACGCACAGCTCAAACTATTGAACGGATCCAGCTGAAATTTGGCATGCATATTTAGCTATTATCACGTAGACAACCGGTAACAAAGGATTTTTGAAAATTCGACCTATAAGGGAGTAAAATGGGGTTTGAAATTTGTGCAGTCCACGCAGACGAAGTCGCAGGCATACGCTAGTATGCTATAAGAAAGTGGTAGAGTTTTCTAGAATAACAATACACCAATCTATATGAATAATAATAAAAAAGCTGTGATAGCCTAGCGGTTAGGATGTCCGTCTTCTAATCGGAGGTCGGGGGCTCGATCCCGGGCACCTCTAACTTTTCGGAGTTATGTGCGTTTTAAGTTATTAAATATCACTTGCTTTAACGGTGAAGGAAAACACCCTGAGGAAACCTGCATGCCTGAGAGTTGTTCATAATGCTCTCAAAGGTGTGTGAAGTCTACCAATACGCACATGGCCAGCGTGGTAGACTATGGCCAAAACCATTCTCACTCTGAGAGGAGACCCATGCTCTGTAGTGAGCCAGCGATGAGTTGATCATGATGATGAATTTATATGAATAGTTTTCAAAGTAATTTTTCAAATACATTTTAGATCTATCTTCCTTTCTCAAAACTAAAGAAAGCTTTGTACCTAGTTTTAGTTTCAGCAAACAATAAAGACCGAGGTAACTCTCATTTTATCATCAGAGTAGGTATATATTATACGGCTGCTGTAAGGGCAGGAATAATTCCCGGCAAGGATTAACGACTATCATTACGTGTAATATGAAACATTACCGGGAGATTTAGTATCAAGCATGAACCACGGAGTAAAGACCACCAGAGCGTAGACACGGTTATAGACTACCACAAGCACCCAATACGCTTTTATGTCTCACCAACATTGACAGATCAGTGTGATAGAAAACTATGATAGCCTAGTGGTTAGGACGTCCGCCTTCTAATCGGAGGTCAGGGGTTCGATCCCGGGCACGCACTTCTAATAAATAATGGAAACTGTATTGTTAGTACGGCAGCCATATTGAAACAGATTCATAATAATTAAAGGGCAAAATTAATAAAAGAAAAAGTTCTATTGTACTTCGATTCAATACAAAAGGCAACGGCTTTGATACTGGATACTAATATTCATATTGTAATGCAGAAAACTAATTACTTATAATACTCCACCTTATGTTTTCACCTTTTTGTTAAATGTTTTTACCCATATTGTTTTTATAAATAAGTGAACGGAAGCGGTTACAAAAATAGAAATTCCATTTCCGTATTTCGCCATTCAAAACAATAGATGATTAAATTATATTTTGAGCTCGAAATAGATTCTTTATTAGGGAAAGACGAATTTTCAGTCAAGTACCTACAATTTTCAGAAAAATTATTATGCATGGAAAATAAAAAAGTGCGAGTATTGAGAATAATAATGATAAGTATAAATAAAATAGATAATACTAGCTGATGCCCGCGACTTCGTCCGCGTGGTATTAGTTTTTTAAAAATCCCGTGGGAACTCTTTGATTTTCCGGGATAAAAACACCATCCATCATCCAAAGACACCATCAAGTCCAGGCCATTCAAAGACCTAACAATGGCCTTATAACAGTGACGTCCTGTATCCTAGGTATATTCAAACGTAATCAAGATGTGGACTACACGAATAGTTTGAACACATTGTCTAGAAACCATGTCGTATAGTAGAGGGTATTGTAATTGCAACGACAAGTCTAAAAACAAAAAGTGATAATGATAATAATCTTGGCTCAACTGTTTAAATACTTTTTACTTTATAAAAATACCTATTCATACAAAATACACTGTATTTATAATAATACTAGATGATGCCCGCGACTTCGTCCGCGTGGATTTGGGTTTTATAAATTTACCTTTGATTTTCCGGGGTAAAAAGTAGCCTATGTCCTTCCCCGGAATGTAAGCTACCTATATACCAAATTTTATCAAAATTGGTTAAACCGTTGGGCCGTGAAAAGCTAGCAGACAGACAGACAGACAGACAGACAGACAGACAGACAGACAGACAGACGGACAGACAGACAGACAGACACACTTTCGCATTTATAATATTAGTATGGATAATACGCTGTGTGACTGTTTCTGATATGCGTCAACAGTCAATATACCTATAGTATGCGACAGGTCCAGACTCCAGATGCCTATTGGGGTGGGGACGCCCCGCATACCCGCAAAGCCCCCGCGCTAACTCGGTGCGGGAGAGCGCGGCTGACATGCGGGTGTGCGGGGCATCCCCCCGCCTCTTCTCCAGATTCTAATCCATATTCCATACTAAAATTATAAATGCGAAAGTGTGTCTGTCTGTCTGTCTACTAGCTTTTCACGGCCCAACCGTTCAACCGATTTTTTCCACGCGGACGAAGTCGCGGGCATCATCTAGTCTCATAATATAATAAAAAAATAAAAAAAATAAAACTCGTAGGGCTGCTGGCGAATATAATATCAGAAATTTCTCAGATGCTTCATGTCCTACAATACTTTCAGGAAGAAATTAAGCATACTTAAATACTTACCTTTGAAGGAAAACGAACAAAATTTGGCAAAAAAATTCGCATAATATGTACACAGTAACGTCGTTTAGACGAAATAGCGTCACGATTCCGTACGCACTTTGTAAAAGTCTGTGAAAGTGATGAAAAGTGATGAAAGTTTATGAACGCGCGGAAGATTGCGGTAAAAATGTACATAGCGATGAAAAAAATGTCAGTGTATTGAATAAATGAGATGTTATCAACTTTAATGTGATACCATCAAAAATGTGTTCTGCAGGTCTACTTTTAGAACATAATGAAGATGAAAACTATATGATCTAAGCTATCGATTAATATAAAATCTATGTCGTTATTTTTCTTGATAATAAATCAAGTAGTCATTATAAAATCGTACATAGGTACAACATACAACTTATGATTATCTTAGATCCCTTATCACACACACACGGTAGTCACACTTAAATCCATTTACAATCTTGGTCAATGGCACCGATTCCGTTGTCTTTCTCTAAATTAAATTTAGAGTGTCTGCATCCTTTTCTAGTGCACGCTACAAATTTAAACAGTAGGCTCGCGACTGTTCGCTAAAATCACGGGTTTTACCATCTAAAAATTAAATTGAAAACTGTCAAACTGCGTCTGTCAAAAATCTTTTCATATGACATTAGTAAGAAGAGGATGCGAATACTCTAAAATTAGGTTGTGCTTAGAATCAGTACCAGTATCGGTCTAGAACCAAATACGTTGGCAAAGTCGAGGTGAAAAGCTAATAAATATTCGAAAGCTACCATTATAATATTCTGAAATACTCTCGAAGTATACAAAATATTTTGGTATATTTTATGTAAAGAACTCTCAACTATAGGTACGTAGAACATCATTTGGGATTGGCTTAGCTCTCTTCGGAGTCTTTCCTGCACTTAGCTTCGCTCTAGTGCCCACGGTGCAGCAATGTACTCTGTATTCGTTGCCTTGCCACTAGAAAACTTATGGACTTCTTTTTAGGGTTCCGTACCTCAAAAGGAAAAACGGAACCCTTATAGGATCACTTTGTTGTCTGTCTGTCTGTCTGTCTGTGTGTCTGTCTGTCTGTTTGTCAATAAACCTACAGGGTACTTCCCGTTAACCTAGAATCATGAAATTTGGCAGGTAGGTAGATCTTATAGCTGACATTTGGAGAAAAATCTGAAAACCGTGAATTTAGGGTTAGATCACACAAAAAAAATTAAATTGTGGTCATGAACTAATAATTAGTATTTTCATCTTTCGAAGTGAGTAACTATATCAAGTGGGGTATTATATGAAAGGTATTCACCTGTACATTCTAAAACAGATTTTTATTTATTTTTATGCATCATAATTTTTGAATTATCGTGCAAAATGACGAAAAATACGACTGTAGTACGGGACCCTCATTGCGCGAGCCTGACTCGCACTTGGCCGGTCTTTTGTTAAGTAGATTATAGATTGCTATTATAGATTGAAAATTAACGAAACGAACGAATGAAACAGATGGAGAACCAAAATAAATGATTCACAAACAAAAGTTGAATGGTCAGTTTACTCGAAGAGTGAATTGTAGAAGTTAACGAATTGTTTGCAAATATAGAGACATTATAGAGGGTAATTAATAAAGTTATTTAACAGTATGCGCATCGGAGTTAATATTAAAAACCGATATATAAACAAAGTTAATGAAAATAATAAATCATGAGCGAACGTGAGTTGATATTAAAAACCAATTTAAAACCATTACGTGAAACCGAAGAGGCAATAAACAACGCTTGCGGTTACCGCAACGTTTGTTTCCTCTAGAGATTCTATTTCAACTTACAACATGAAATAAAGCTGTAAAAAAGTTAATATAAACATAATTTTAATACTAATTAGCTGTTTTTTTTTTTTTTTTTTTTTTGACAACTAACATGAGTTTTTAATACAATAAAACTTAAAGCTAGCCTTATCTAATTACTATATAAATCATGACCGCGTGGAATGGTGCCAAGAATACTGGCTGCATTTCCGCGCTGGACAGCCAGGCTGATCCACTGCGCAAAAAATGAGCCAGCCCTTCTGTCACCAGTTGAGGCTATTAATCGCGGTGAAATGTCTCGTAAAATTTTTTTAGCACTAAGACTCCATGGCCCCAGGGTCTCCACGGCAAACGGCACAAAAATGTAACTCTCTATAAGAGAGGCATACTTGCGCCGCTTGCCGTTTTCAGCTGTTTCTGCTGCGGCTCCCGGTCTTGATGCTGTCTTCCTGATATGACACGGGGCCAATGTGTCAACGCAAGTTGCGTCCCACATTAGCGCCCGTCCCCGTTATTAGCTGTTATTATCACTACCCATATTATAAATGCGAAAGTGTGTTTGTTTGCTGTTTTTTTTTTATTTGTCGTTCAATCACGTCGCAACAGATCGACGTGATTTTTTGCATGGGTATAGTTAAAGACCTGGAGAGTGACATAGGCTACTTTTTAATCCAGAAAGTCAGAGTTCTCATGGGATTTATTTAAAACCTAAATCCACGCAGACGAAGTCGCGGGCAGCAGCTGGTAATTAACATTCGAAAGAAAGAAGAAATTAGTTTTATTTGTTTACTAGCTGATGCCCGCGACTTTACGTGGATTTACATTTTTGTAAATCCCGTGGGGAACTCTTTGATTTTTTCTATGATTTTTTGCGATAAAAAGTAGTAGTAAGAATGACAATTCTCCGGGTCTTTAAACTATAGATAGTATACTATAAAGTCGATCCGTAGCTCTAATTCGACATGATTGAAGGATAAACTAATTTAAACAAACTCAAACAACATCTACTTGGTACAGATAGCTTATGCTTATATCCTGGAGACAAATATAGGCCTACGCTTTATCCAGGAAAATCAGAGTTCCTGCAGGGTTTCCAGAAACTTAAATCCACTATGAAGAAGCCCCGGACATCTGCCAGTCAATTAGTATAAATAAATAAAATTTTGAAAAACCCGTGTTACAAGGTGCAGTTCGGGTTACCAGGTCGCCAAACCTAATAGCCGGACAGACCAGCCAGTTTGGCCGGACATTTGGGTAGAAAGGCCGGACACCCTACATTACTGAGGATTTTGTGTCTTAGTATTAATAGGTACGACAAAAAAATTGTATGTAAAATCAAGCTTTTTTTATTATTGTCATAAATCTTGTTGTCAGGCAGCACTGCCGCATGCGGGAACGACCGACAGTTGACTCGCCTGCGCTCGGCCACGCTCGTTTGCGAAATGTAAAAAGCCTAACGAAAGCCGGACAAGCCGGACACCATTTATTTTGGCCGGACACGCAATCAAAAAGCCTACCTATGTCTGGCTTTATCCGGACGCCTGGCAACACTAGGTGCAGTCAAAAAGCAATTTGATTTAAACGAAACGATTGCTATAAAGCACCAAAGAAATGAATGCACGTAGAAAAGTGACCGTGTTCGAGAAAAGTGACTGCATTCGGGAAACGATTATGGCTCTATAGGTCTTCAACTGTGTACGGATATAATCATATAATTTTCTTGTTCGCTTTCGAAAACGTAACAAGGAATTACGAAACGATGTAACTTTACTTGGTTAGTATCGCTCTGGTATTGCGACTTTATTCACTTTAATACATTCCTAGATGACTACAAAAATATATTTAAAAAAGATTTTTGAATCTGGATTTGTCTTCCATTGACATGCCAATGTATCTGGTCACTTTATTATCATTTTCAGGGTTCCGTACCCAAAGGGAGTCAACGGGAACCTATTACTAAGGCTCCTGTTCATCCATATGTCTATCCGTCTGTCTGTCAAGGGGTTTTATTTCATAAACCGTAATTCGACTCCGATTTATAATTGACCGGTTTTCAGATTATTTATTCAATAGATTGCTAGTCTCAAATGGCAATGGATAGTTAGGTATATAATAATTATGCTACCTGATATCATAAGTTGAGTAGCTAACTAAATCTGTCAAGATCAGTTTACAGTTATTTATGCAACTGTTGTATAAAGAGGGGCATTAAAACACGAAAGTCGGTTATGATAACGGATAACGGTTGTGATAATAGTATGACTTGAATGTTTTAGTACCTAATTATCAACAGTTGCATACGAGACTTTATCTACACCCATGCTTTGAATCCTCTATTAAAGATTCTGAAACAGTTAGCTTATTGCCTACATTAAAACACCCACTATCATAATAACTATTAAAGCATCCAAACGAGTGTTATAATGTTGTACTGAATTTCATTATAACACTCCTGTGAAAAAGAGACAGCGCTATACTCCTGGCATTACGAAACAGATTTATGCCAGCAGTATAGCGCTGTCCTTTTTTCACAGGAGTGTTATAATGAAATTCAGTACAACATTATAACACTCGTTTGGATGCTTTAATGGTTATTAAGATAGTGGGTGTTTTAATGTTGGCAATAAGCTAACTGTTTCAGAATCTTTTATAGAGGATTTAAAGCATGGGTGTAGATAAAGATATATAGCGACCCCAGTTCAATACCCGGAAAACGTTAAGACGAAGATTTAGAACTTTCGTCGTTGCTTTCAAAGGCTATAAAGGATTAGTTCCTTCGCCTTTTAATACATAAAGTAATAGGTTCTCAGAAATCCTTTGAGTATTGCCTGGCTATCCGCAATCCAGTTTGAGACCTGTGGGTGTTAAAATAAAACATATTTTCGCGTGACTGATGCAAACACGTTCGCGTTTTCAATGAACAACAATAAAATAATGGCCCTTCGTTAACGGACGGTATTGCTGTTAAACTAGGCGAAGTTTGGAATAAAAATATTACCATTATAAATGCGAAATTGTATTTTCGTTGTTTGTTTGTCCTTCCTTCACGCCCTTAGCAACTAATGAACTTGATTTTTGGCGTAGAAAGGATGGAAAGTAACATAGGACTATTTATTACGGAAAACTAAAGAGTTCCCACGGGATATTTAATAAACTAAATCCAAACGGACGAAGTCGCGGCCATCAGCTAGTTATAAAACAAATCACGGCCTCGTATTTAATAGATCTCAAACAATGTTCCAGAAAAAAATACAAATCTTTATCAAAAAGCCGTGAGATTGTAGAAACGATTTTTATGGCAAATTTTCACGCGATCCAATATTTAATTACCGCCAGTCAATTAACAGACCGTCTATATAATTTCAATTTGCACAAAAACTCGAAGAAACCCTCAAATTGGGGCGGTATGATTCGCCTTTCAATTGACTTCACCGGACCTCGCCAAACTTTGAATTTATTCCGGTTCTCTCCTTCACCGCTTCGAGCAGTAGCGAGCTCATTTTTAGGGTTCCGTACTTCAAAGTCGCTAACTATGGGTCTTATAAGAAAGCTCAGAGTCATTCAGCGGGCGATGGAGAGAGCTATGCTTGGAGTTTCTCTAGGTGATCAAATCAGAAATGAGGAGATCCGTAGGAGAACTAGAGTAACCGACATAGCTCCACAGGTTGCGAAGGCTAGAAGCAATGTCTCACAGCACAAGTAAAGGAAAAATCCGAAAGTTTTAATTTGTAGATAAAATACATACCTACATAAAATAAAAAAATGAGATTACAAACTAACATTCACGGTTCATTCATAGTCAGACAGAACCCTCGGTGAACGAGTCCGACTCTAACTTGGCCGGTTTTTGTAAGTAATTCAAACCGATATTCTGATATATAAATCTTACGCTTCTTGAAAGTAATATCTCGCAGTAGTTATTTGATAAAATTGCATTGGTTTTTAACCGACTTCCTCAATTCGTCGAAATCTTTTTTTAACGGATAAGTACTGCTATAGAATGGAAAATTCTATGTAAAATATTTGAAAAGTTACGTTACGTTGAGATAATATTACTTTTTATTATTATATAGTAAGATTTACAAAAAAATGTTATAATGTTTGAGTGTCGGTTACTTTATACATAAACGACTGAACTTTTGCGATAGGTATAGATAGACCATGCCATTACATTTTGGGAAGACAAAGTAATCAATCGCAGGCAAAGTCGCCCATGGAAGCTAGTAAGTAATTTAAACTAAACATGCATATTATTTTAAAAAATAAGTAGGCTAGCATCGATATAAATGACAAGATATGGCCAAGCGAACAAAATTTTTCACGGTTTTGAAACCAAATAAATCAGCGCCACCTCTTAGATACTAATGAAATGAACGACCCGTTTGAAATCCAGACGTCACTGAGGTTGCATTGGTGCTATAACACAGTCAGTGCCATTTTGTTTGTTCAATAACCCTGTCTATACGAAGTAATATATAAGTCAATGGTAGCTATTAAATGAAACAGTTTTGTTCAAACAAAAAAAGCTAGGAACAAAACTTCAGATCATGCATGTTTTGAGCAAATCATTCCCAGCTTTTTAGCTAAGTTTACGTCTCCTTTGAACAATTTTTCCCGATAGATCTCAAAAGTCGCATACCAAACGTATTCTAGCATAACGCGTTGCGAAATTCCAAAATCTGCGAGTAACGGAGTGATATCATTTTCATTCCGAACATTGAGTTAAACTATGGAGCAGAGAATTGGCGTCAAACAAAAAAAAACCTAGTCATAATAAAGAAGTATTTTTAGTAAATGTACTTCTCTTTTACTCTTATGCTGGAGTTGCCACTTGCCTCTAATATGATAAAGATATGCTCCAAAAAAGTATATACTTAATACAGTCGTAAATGATAAAAAAGCGTGGATATTTGACTCGCTCCAGCAATGCGCAGGACTGCAATTACTTACTTAAACATGGCATAATATTGTTAACTGAATATTTGAAAAGAGCAACCGTCGAGTTTCTTCTCGGTAGGCAGGGCATTCCGAACCAGTGATAGATTCACTTTAGTAGATTAGTTAGACGATTCAAAAGCACTTGTAAAAAATTTGTTAAATCTTTCTGTTGAATATTAAACAAATGGTTAAAGCAACTCAAAAACTAGTACACCAGTCAGCTTGAGTCCATTTGACACAACTTTATAGATTGGTAACGGGCCGTCATATTTAGACGAATGCTCGTAGGTGTCGTTTTCCCAAAGTGACGTAAACGTCACGCCAAAGTCTATGCAGTCAATGCCACTACGTACATGCATGTCAATCAATCAAGCGTAAGAATTTGTCTTCACTTTTTAAAATACGAATATAGGAGCTTTGCCAATCTGGAGTTTTATACCTTTGTTCGCGAGATTACTACTCTAGTAAAGCCAACTCTCTGTTCACGTACATATCGTCTGCGTTACCAGTCAGTCCGATGTATCGAGACGTGAAATCTCTCTGAGAAACGTTCCCTGTTAGACGATAACTACCGAAGCCTTACCGGAACCGAGAATTCATTTCCACATAAAATATTATTCCAAGTGTAAACCAATATTTTCCTTTACTATTCCACTTGCACGTGCTTGTTTCTCAAACAGTTTAAATGTTTGCTCGTTATACGGTAGTTATGGGTACATGCAACTTGTTAAAATGTACTTTATGTTGTGTTAGCAAATAGTGACGATTCACTGCTAATGTTTTTTTTTTGGTTATTTAAAGGTGCGTACTGACTTGCAAGGTGATACGCTAACTCAGTGCAACACTAAACGATAGCCTTCAAACTCCTTTGACATTGGTTGGATCTACATTGCTGCTTCAGTGACATTAAAATCATTTTTGTGTAGAAAATCTTCAATGGACATAAAATAAATGTCAAATGAGCTCAGTGGCTATCTTTCAATATCGATGACTATTCACTGAGTAACTGAATGTATACATGCAATGCAACAATTTCTACTTTTGTTTTCACATTACAATGGCGTGGCAGGTACTGACCGGAGGATTATTTGCTTTTATAACACTCACTCGCTACAACAATGTTCGAAGTTGTATCATTATCGTAACATACTCATCAATGTAATAAAATAGAAATATGGCAATGCTTAAAGTTGTCTCTTTGTTCCTTACAAAATTGCGCAATGCAGTGCTCAGCTTGACCAACAAACGGTTAAATCCAAGCTGTTATATTATTACAAGATCAGTATGCTCCTTAAAATTGTATCGTAACATAACATGTATCTTGTTACAATGTGAGGATTTATATATACAGAAGACTGAAGAGCGAGTCGATCCGCTCGCTGCAAACTCTGCGGCACCTTAATTAGCAGATGCCGTAATATAACAAGCTGTTGCGAATGTTACGTAATCAATGTTATCATACAATAGATCAGTCGCGTTTACATTTTGTAACGCATTTATTTCCGAAAATGCATGTACTTTTTCTTCTCTCTTTCTTTATTTTTTCTCTCCTTAAAATTGTATCGTAACATTAACTTGTTACAATGTGAGGATTTAGGTATATACTCAGAAGAGCGAGCCGATCCGCTCGCCGCGAACTCCGCGTTATCTTAATTAGCAGATGCCGTAATATAACAAGCTGTTGCGAATGTTACGTTACACTAGATCAGTCGCTATTTTTACATTTTGTAACGCAATTATTTCGGAAAATGCATGTACTTTTTCTTCTTTCTTTCTTTTCTTTTCTCTCCTTAAAATTGTATCGTAACATAACATGTAACTTGTTTCAAATGTGAGGATTTATATATTCTGAAGAGCGAGCCGCTCCGCTCGCCGCGAACTCCGCGTTGGTGGTTACGTTAATTAGCAGATGCCGTAATATAACAAGCTGTTGCAAATGTTACGTTATCATTTTATTATTATTATTTATTATTATATAATGTGCACTGTCCTTACAGGGGAGCCCTAATGCGATAGTGTACTCAAATCTATCTCATACCTATTAACAATAATTATACTTAAAATTAAACAATAAATTATTTACAATGACCATTATTAATCTACTACTTAACAGCTATCTTATGTGTAACTAATAATCCATATTGCTATCCTTGTGAGCCGTTTCGAATATCAATTTTTTCGGCTATGAAGTTAAGGGTGCGGAGTGCGCGCGTCAGCGGCGCAAGTTGGTACGCCATACATCATACAATTGATCAGTTGCTACATTTACGTTTTGTAACGCAATTATTTGCATTTATTTTCTAGAAAATTAAACTCTGCGGCGGTCCAAAAAAATCCTTCCCACTTATTCTTGTTACATATTATCGGAGTATTCTTGGGTTGCGTACGTCAGCCAACCCTTCATTAGCAGTGCGGGTCTTTTCCCCAGATCTATTTGAAAAGCGGTGTTCTCGAGACGGATCTAATTTGTTTCTTTTCAAGCACGGTTCGTCCCATCCACCGGCTGATTGCGTCAGGGTTATTTTTCACTCTTCTGACTGTATTGCCTGTGTAATTTGTTTAGGTAGGCATTGAGAGATACCCTCTTTGAAAGAGAAATTGTTTGTTATCTTAAATATACAACGGCGGGACCTTAATGAACTATTTGATTCTGCCGGTTTAATTTAATCCGCTGATGATCTATTTCGATCAAATTGGAACGTTAATCAACTGGAATAAATTTATTTATTTTAAACGTTAACTTTATGTAAAAAACTGGCCAAGTGCGAGTCAGGCTCGCGCAATGAGGGTTCCGTACTACAGTCGTATTTTTTCGACATTTTGCAGGATAATTCAAAAACTATGATACATAAAAATAAACAAAATCTGTTTTAGAATGCACAGGTGAAGACCTTTTATATGATACCTCACTTGATATAGTTATCTTACTTAGAAAATTGAAAATACTAATTATTAGTTCATTACCACAATTTAATTTTATTTTTGTGTGATGTAAGCCTAAATTCACGGTTTTCAGATTTTTCCTCAAATGTCAGCTATAAGATCTACCTACCCGCCAAATTTCATGATTCTAGGTCAACGGGAAGTACCCTGTAGGTTTCTTGACAGACAGACAGACGGACAGACAGACAGACAGACAGACAGACAGACAGACAGACAGACAACAAAGTTATCCTATAAGGGTTTCGTATTTCCTTTTGAGGTACAGAACCCTAAAAACCGACCAAGTTCGAGTCAGGCTCGCGCACCGAGGGTTCCGTACTACAGTCGTATTTTTTCGACATTTTGCAAGATAATTCAAAAATTAATAATAAGATAATGCAAATGTTCATGGGCGGCGGTAATCACTTAACATCAGGTGACCCGCCTGCTCGTTTGCTCGCTAAATCTATTTAAAAAAAAAAAAAACTACGATGCATAAAAATAAACAAAAATCTGTTTTAGAAAGCAATTTTTCACATTTGAATATGGCGCCGTAACATGCATCAAAAGCTAGTTATGGTGGAATAAAGAAACAGTCATACATATATAGAGTTATAGACCCTGAAAAAATTACTCCTGTTTTATGGCAGCTGTGTAAAAAGTAAAGATAATAACGACTAAAAGCGTCAACTCAGTATAAAATTGAGCGCGTGTGTGTGTAACTCGGTTCCTGACATGTAGCGACGTCGCTTACTCGGGGCCATTAGATAAATTGTCGATCCAATAACAAACTGCAGACTGTAATAAAACTTCCCATTATTTGAACGTTTTGTAAACAATGAACGAATCACTCTCGAACCTAACAAAAAGTAATCCTTCTTCATTTTGCTACCAAACGCGCTATGCAAGTATTTTAGCTTCTTGACTTGATATAGAAAAAGTTCTAATAAAGGTTTCGTTTTTGGTTTTCTTGGTTTGTTCCCGTTACGCCGAATAATGATAAAATTGATAAGCAAATTAATTGAACAAAAATTAAGTGAGGCACGGAACCCTAAAAAGTGCAAAGGATTTCAGTATGTTTTGTATAGTATTAGATGATGCCCGCGACTTTGTCCGCGTGAATTTAGGTTTTAGAAAATTTCGTGGGATCTGTTTTAATTTACGGGATAAAATTAGCCAATAGATGGTGGCTGCGACTTCATCCATGTGGATTTGTTTTTTCAATATTTTTTAAAACCTTTTAAAATGCCCGTCTTCAGGATGCAAGCTATCTTTTTTTTGTATCAAATAGATGATGCCTGAAACTTCTTCGAGGTGAATTTAAGTTTTTAAAATTCCGTGAGAATGCTTTGATTTTTCGGAACAAAAAGTAGCCTACGTCTGTCTCTATTTCAAACATCAAAATTGGTTAAACTGATAGGCCGTGATAAGCTAACAAACAGACAGACAGACGTACACACTTTCACATTTATACTATTAGTATGGATTCTTAAAGAAACGAGTACCTAGTAATCAAGTTATGAACGTTATTGTCTATCTTCAACAAAATGCTCTTTGCAAGGTTTGATGTCGGTATCATGTTGCGCTTCGTAGGGTGCTTAGCGCCGTGCTACTTTGCATGCGCTTAGTTAGCACGGATCAGAGCTTTACATTACAAACACTCCTTTGAACACATCAACACATTCTTCCTTTCTTCGTACATTCTTTGAGGTCTACACAGATGTTCTGCATTTTGACTGTAAGCCGACGGCAAAATTGGATAGTTTTAATGCAGTTCAGACATTGGCCTCTACTAATATAAGTACGCTGGACTTGCGATTGCCGACTGGTTTTTACAGAAACCTAATTTTCGCTATTTTGGCGATGATAGTATAGTCAGCGTATACTCGGAACTAAATGTTAGAGATGAGATATCTGTTAACATACAGACCATTCACAATAACTAGTCACTTGCCGTTATGTTGCCATTTCAGTTCACATAATAATAAACCCTAAGTTCTAAAAAATAAAGTAAACAAAGCAATGGTGCCAACATGATGGCAAGGGAGTAAGTGTTTGTAGTGGTAACACGAAGAACATTGATTGACACAAAATGTCAATTTTAATTTCCGGTACCCTCGGTGGGACGCTTGATGCTGGCTTGATTGACTCTACCACCGGTCTAAAAAGCAGATTCTAGTCTTACATTATCTAGGTTTAACATGAGTATGGTTACTGCTTAGGGCAGCGGTAAACAAGATCCAGTTAGCCTTAATGATTGCCAACCTCCGGTAGAAGATGACACTAGAAGAAGTCTTGACATACTTTATTCCGGCGCTTCTTCTACTTGAGGTCTTTTGACTTTGCTACTCAAGTATTAGAGGCGCCGGGATAACCTAACTGCTAATGTGTGGTACGGTACAGCTTTAAAAAATAAACCTTTTTCTTTTCTTTTTTCTTTTTTCTTACATTAGGGCTTCAATGAGTATGTTAGGATACGTAATATATTCGTAAACAGCTTTCTTGGAAAACTTTCTGAATGATGCTGACAACCGCTTAGAAATCTTCTACAAAATAGACGAGAGCGCGGAAGCTTTATTTATCGTCTGATACTCGTACCTTCTTGTAGATACAAAAATAGACCTGCAAGAATAGTAGGAAGTAAAGATCAATACAAATAAACGAGCACGTCTCCCAACCGGCCTGAGATAGGCAAAAAATTTAGATAAAGCTTTTTTCTTTTATCTAAAACCAATTTTACTGTTCGAGCAGTGGAAAACGGCGAAGTGTGCCCCTGAGAGCAACCCAGAACGAACATCAATAGACTAGTGATCCTACATATTGCCCCTAAATTCAGCCCAATGACGCATAAAATTATTATACGTAGAAAAACGTTCGGCCTAACGTATAGGAACGTGCATTTATGTGTTGTCCTAATACATACTTATAATTTGATACAAATCATTTTTTTTTGTTCCACAAATTATTAGATGAAAATAGATGAAATTCCCGTGGGAACGCTTTGATTTCTCGGAATAAAAAGTAGCCTACTTTACTCAACATATTCTTACACTAGCTGACCCGCCCCGGCTTCGCTCGGGTGGAGTATTTCGGACTGGGAGTGTCATCGTGAAGCCGTTGCTTGATACCTAAAATATCAATTCACTATCAGAAATTCTAAAATCCCCACGATTTAGGACTTTAGTACTTTGCAGCATCAGGATTGAGGAGTTAGGATCCGAAGTTCAATGATGTAGCCTATGCTTGGTACCTAAATTAATTTTGCATCATCCGCAATTACTGAAACATTATAGTTTAGGAGTGCTGTACCCTACATCATCAGGGTTGAGGAGTTGGGACTTGAAGTCTGAGACTAAAGTCGTTGCTTGGTACCTACAATATGAATTCACTATGAACACTTCCTGAATCTTGATAACTCAGGCGGGCAGTAACCCTGCAGCATCAGGATTAAGGAGTTGAATCCAGAATTTTTTATGTAACCACCACAAAAACTTTTTTTGTTGATTTTAAAAAAAAATTGCAAATCGGTCCAGAAACCTCGAAAAAATCGATGTAGAAAAAAGAACCACCTCCTTTTTGACCGTCGGTTAAAAACCGATGACCTTGAAATATTTACGGAACAATCTTTAAAATATCCCCTTTCTAACAAAAAAAGAATGAATGAAATCGGACTACGCATTAATGAATTACAACTCAGTATACATTTTAACTTTCATCCCCTCTCCTACGGGAACCATGCTGAATTTCGGGATAAAAAGTATCCTATATTCTTCCTCATAGTATGACCTCAAATCGTACCAAGTTTCATTAGAATCCAATCAGTAGTTTCAGCGTGATGCGCGGCCGTGATACACACAGACAGACAGACAAAAATGAAAAAAATTACAGTTTTGGGTTCAGTATCGATTATAGAGTGCCCTCGAAAAAAAATTTCAAAATATCTTCAATGTACAGAATTTGACCTGTTACAGTTTTATTATAAGTATATTGATGATGATTGATTGATGATGATGATTAGCAATTAAGTTCAATAGTAGTCGCTGATAATGGACAAGGTTTTACTGGCAGTGGCTTGTAATGATTTTAAAATCGTAAGTTGAACGAAATATTTTTATTTTTTAGTTTTATTTATTTATTTCCACAAAAAAACACTTACAATATTGGTTTCTTCGTGCTCGTAAGCGCTTGGCGGCTTGTCTGAGCACTGCACATTCCTCTGTCGTTAGTAGTCTAGTATATTCTAGGTAGGTATATGTGCATATTATGAACAAAATGTAGGTAATTTAAAAAATATATGTACTCGTAAACAAGTTTCAATTTCTGCATACGAGTTGGACCTCGCCATGGAGTTATGGATGGAGGAATTAGAAACAATACTGCCGAAACAATTATACATCGCATTTTATAGAAATTGCTGCAGATTGCACCACTGATTACTCCAAATTGATCCATACTTATTGCCGAGCAATAAAATTAATTGCTTACCATGCCCATGTAAACGCACCTTGAATAACGGAACCCACTAGAAATACTATATTCAGCTCTTTGGGGATAGGAATACAGGGTGTCCCCTGAACGCTAGCAAAAACGAAGACTGGTGAGTGGTGATACTACTGATAATTACTGATATGACAACAGCAAAAACAAACTCGAAAATATCTACAAAAACCTGTATTTTGTATAAGTTAACGATATATTGCAAATAAAACATCTGACTGACGCTTGGGATCAACGAATGTTGCGAAAGTAGGCCATTCGGAGTCAATACTACGTCGTAGGCGGGGCATTGATCTGAGTTTTGCACACTATACTTTGCAGGGTTGAAAAATACTAAATCACTAAAACTACAAAATGAGGCAAATGGTTATTGGTATTGGATTGTGTTTAGGTAGTATAACAATAACGCTAAGTTTTTGCTACCGTTCTGGTTACACCCTGTATAAATAGGTCTAAGCGACTTTATTGACCATTTACAGCTTAACAATTATAGGCCTAGTTGGGTAAAATACCGTGAAAATACACAAGGGCGGAGATTATGAAACAGCTACTTAGGTTTTAGTATAATAAACGAACCGCCCGGTAAATGGTCGGGTCTGATCATATTACTTTCAATCATTTCTGCTTTATTAACGCCGTATTTTTTTATTAATTTTTAGAAGCTTTTTTATTTCGAGAGAATTTCGGGAAAAAAATGCCGTGAATAAATTATATTATTATTATTAAATAGACTATTACCTAAGAAAAATACGTTGCTTTCGACTTTGTAATATGCGATTAACTTACGAAACCTTTGAGAATAATATTATAGGTACAAGTCTTTCTGCTTTCCGGATGTATCTAAATATAGAGCAGTTAAATTCTTGAAACTTTGAGTAACATTGCTTGTTCTATAACAGTAGGTACAAGGACTACCAAATATTATGTTTGTATAATACATGCGAAATTAAAAACTTATTTAAGTATAAAACCTTCTTGATACTTATCATAACATTGCCTTTATAGGTACAATCTTGGTCCGCATTTGGCTTGAAGTTTAAACACCACACATGCAGCCTTTAGTTTTGATTGCGATCATAAAAGCAAATGAGGCGTTTAAATCTTAATAAAGCTGAGTATGATTTTGATAATGGCCAGAGTAAAAACGTAATAAACCTGCCATTATTACGTTCGTGGGTGTCGTAAACGTTAACGGATATTGCTACTATTTCCCGCCTTAGATATAGTACTTAGTATTTATCTATCTTCTTTTTAGGGTTCCGTACTCGTCAGTAGTGAGACGAGTTGGGGCGTAATGGCCTCCTTCTGTGAAACTATCATATCACTGAAGGAGGCCGCGGAGTGAGAACGAGAGCTGGACGCTGACGCCCACTCGCTCCGCAGAAGAAGACAGGGGAGTAGAAGGAGCCATTCTTCTTCTTCTTTTTCATTCTGAGCTGGTTTCCGCAATTAAATAAGTAGAAGGAGACATAATTCTCACCTTCTCCCGCCCTAGGTATTGGGTGTAAATCTGTGCCGGTTCAACGTCAGGACGTCTCAGTCGCATCAAGTATCCGGGATCCTGAATCCTGAGACGCCTTATATTTGACGCGGACGGTACCGCTGGGTTTTTAGTGGGTATGCTGAAGGCGGTTAAAAAAATTGCCAATGCGTCATAACATAACATACCCGCTCTTGTGCGGGATGCGTAACTCTATTTTTTTAAGCCAAGGAAAAAAAGGGTTCCGTACTCGAAGGGTGTCAACGGAATCTTATTACTAAGTATCCACTGTTCGTCTGTCCGTCTGTCAACGGGTCTCATGAAACATAATAGGTAGGGTGTGTATTTCTATTGCTGCTATAACTAAGTATTAGACTTAAAACTATCGTGAGTGATTTCCATTATAAGTGTAGATTATACATAGGTACCTAATACATGAGTATAGCCGTAACAATCTAGGCAGATAAGACCTAGAGATTCCGAGTTATTAGCAATAAAAATATGTTGTCTCACACGAAATTTTTCTTTACTTACAACGGGATTCCGATTGTTTTTCTCTCATCAAGTCTTATCAGAAATTCATTTGTTATGTCCAGTTGGTTGATCAATCAAAATATCAAACGATAATCTTGAGTACCTACCTAATACAAAAGTAAGGGGGCCTGTTTCACAACTGCACGATAAACTTTATCTAACGAATAAATAAGATACGAACTATGAACAAGAACATCTTTGTTATTCGTAGGATACGAAGTTAGATAAAGTTTATCGTGCAGTTGTGAAACAGGCCCTAATTTAATTTAGAAGTAGGTACGTAGCTATCAAAACATGTCTTAGGTACATAACAGATTGTGTTCGTCTATACATCTCTTGAGCAAGTAGATTGTACATTGTGCAGGAAATGTTAACATTAACCACATTCCCACATTAGTGTTAAGCTAAAAGGTCAGATTAGTGCCTTTTGAGCAAGAACGGTCTTACGACTTTCATGGCTCTTACTGCGCACACAATAAGGTATGTACGATAAAGTTATATGGCTCAGGGTTCCCATAATGTTATCATAAATATCAGGACGCTTTATTTTTAGTTGAGGCATAAAATAATGTTTCTCAAAAACATTTGAAAATCTATATCTATCTAAAACATAAAAGTTTCCATTTTATTAGGTATAGAGGTACTTAAAGTACTTTGGCTGAACATATAAAAGAAAAAGCTAACTGACTGACTGACTGATCTATTACCGCAAAGCTCCAACCTTCTGATCGGGCTGTGCCTAGGCATCCGCTAAGAAAGGATTTTTGAAACTCAACCTCCAAGGGGATAAAATAGGGGCTTGGAATTTGTGTAGTCCCCGGGGATGAAGTCGCGGGCATAAGCTAGTAGTCACTATGAGTCTCATAAGAAAGCCGTCCAGTAATTTGAGCTGTGCGTTGATAAATCAGTCAGTCAGCTCTAGCCTTTTACATATTATAATAAAGATTTACATATTAGTATGGATTTTGGTAAACTCTCTTACACCTCAATAGTATAGAAGTAACGCTGACGTATGCTTGAAGTAATCCGACTAGTTTTGATCGCACTCTAGACTCAGTCACAAGCTTCTTAAATCTTACGTGCATGTGAGAACACGGCTCCACGTCGAGGACCCGAGGCACCGCCGCGTAGCGAACTAATTTCAGACGTGAGTATTGCCGCCACAATAATCTGAATGTGAATGCTATTCGTGAAGTTTTTTTTAAATAAACGTTGCACACTGAGGGTTCCGTAATACAGTCGTATTTTTTCGACATTTTGCATGATAAATCAAAAACTATTATGTATAAAAATTATAAAAATCTGTGTTAGAATGTACAGGTGAAGCCTTTTCGTATGATACCCCCACTCGGTATATTAATCTTACTTTGAAAGTTGAAAATACTAAGATTTGTTCTTGATCTTGAACACATGTTTTTTTGGGATGAAGCGCGCAAAGCTGAAGTTGCAGTAGGCGAAGTTATTTTTTTTTGCGAAAAAAATTTTTTTTCATTAAAATAAACATAAGGTTTAACCTGGTTATAAATAAACCGGAAATATCCGTTTATGCCACGTATTCATGGTAGCCCTTCTGTACGAGTGGGTACTTGATCAGACCAAACTGAGGCTTGTACGTATACCTACTTGTTGCCAAGTTACTCCTAATTACCGACACGGACTTTGGATTTTCTCAGTTTTCCCTAAGGGCGGAATTAGAAGTGATGAATGATTTATTTTGTTCACTTAGTAAGTGGTTCCGTTCTATAGAGAGCGCGAAAGTGATAGTCAGCACGGTTTCAGGAAGTTTTCGGGGTTCACAAAGTAACTTTGTTGTTATGGTGGCCATAAATTTTTTATATCAATGTATAGGACGCGATAGGTCGAGATGGCTATCGGGGTATGAGGCAGGGGGACGCTACGCACTACCCCATACCGGGCAAACCGGTGTGGGGTAGCGTGGGGCCTGTGCGGGTGTACTACGGGGCGTCCCCACCCCGATTGCCTTCTTCTTGCTTCGACCTGTCGCGTACTATATGAACTCTCAGGCATGCAGGTTTCCTCACGATGTTTTCCTTCACCGTTAAGGTATCTACATAATATTTAAACATAAACTGACTTTAGTACTGCATGATACTCTCTATTACCTACAATCACATGATATTGTCAGTGTTGCTGCTTCTTAGTCCTCAGATCTGGCAATTGGTCAGTCATAGTCAAATTCCAAAAAGTCCAAACCTTAGTCTTACGGATTTTTAGGTCGAAAGTCGAAACACAATTTATACGTTTTTGCAGTTACTTAAAAATACACTCATCTACACATAAATCAGTTTATAGTGTTTCATATTTCAACGGAACTCGCAAATTCCATTATCAAAATGAATAAACAGTAGGTCGAGGTACACTTTGAAAGTTTTACTTATTCACTTTATTTGCCGACCACAGAGATAATGCGAAAATCACTCACAGCGGTTTCTCAAGGCAAACTACATTCAATCGTAATAATATATAAACCGGCCAAGTGTGAGTCAGACTCGCGCACCAAGAGTTCCGTACTTCAGTCGTATTTTTTCGACATTTTGCAAGGTAAATCAAAAACTACTGTGCATAAAAATAAATAAAAATCTGTTTTAGAATGTACAGCCCACTTGGTATAGTTATCTTACTTTGAAAGTTGAAAATATTAATAATAATACTTAATTTATTAGTGAATACCTTTATATTATATAATATATTATTAAATTACAAAAAACAAAAATACCAAACTTATTCTAGAACATAAAAATTACAAATCGAAAATATCATCTAAACCACCGCAACGAGGCAGGGTGCCCAGAACGCTGGCAGCGTTACCTCGTTGAATATTAATTATATTTGGTACATGACGCGGCATTGACTCCGAATACCCTACTTATGGAACGTTCGTTGACGTCGTTGAGAGTCAGTCAGATGTTTTATTTGCAATATATCGTGAAATTACACAAAATATAATATTTTATATAATTTTTCGCGTTTTTTCTTGTGGTAGCATATCATCAGTACTATGTTATCTATCAGTACTATCACTTGTCATCGTTTTTGCCAGCGTTTTGCTTACATCCTGTATAGTAGGTGCTCTTAAAATTAATAACCTTAATTATTTATCAAACTAATGTTAAACTAGAATGGCGTGTGCAACTGTATACGATATGTCAAAACGTGTATAACGCGTAAAATTTAACTCCACAGGCGCCATTTTAAGTACGATTTTAGTCCTTATTTTAAAGGTGAAACGTACTTTTGGCATGACAGCTGACCCACAAAGTCAAAATGGCGCGTGAAGAGTATTTTTTTACGGACTATATCATTGAATCATAAATTTAATGTCATAACGGCCACATACTAACAGACACTGACGAACGAACAAAACTTTTTCGCAGTAAGTCTACACTCCACTAATTCATTACGCTAGCATGTGACCAATCCCCGGGGCTTCTTAACTATAAAAGCTAGTTTTCAGGCCACGGGTCTATTGTCTATCTTAACAAACCTACTTCGCTCCCCACTAATTAGGCTTTTTGTTAGTAACCTTGTTAAATTCTATATTCAACAACTTTTACAACAGCTTTTCATAAGTAGTGTGGAAAAGAATAATTTTTATGATATGGTGGTGTGGGTGTTTAGATTTTCTTGGTTTTCATTTTTAGGGTTCTGTACGTCAAAAGGAAAAAGGAAGCCTTATAGGATCACTTTGTTGTCTGTCTGTTTGTCGTGTCTGTCAAGAAAACCTATAGGGTACTTCCCATTTACCTAGGGCAGGTAGGTAGGTCTTATAGCAGATAGTTATACTTATAGATAATATAGTTACAACAATAAAAAAATGTGTTAAATAAAAAACAAAACAAATAATAAAACAAAACAAAATAAAAAAACAAATAATTAGTAATTTAAAATTTCAAAGTAAGATAACTATACTAAGTGGGGCTATATGAGAGGGCTTCACCTGTATATTCTAAAACGGATTTTTATGCATAAAATATTTTGATTTATAGTGCAAAATGTCGAAAAAAATACCCGAATACGGAACCCACGAGTCCGACTCGCACGTGGCCAGTTTATTTTATTATTTTAATTATAAATCAATAAAATTAAATTATCTAATTAAAAGTTGATGGGCAATATCTATCATCTTGATCAACCCATTGCCAGCCCACATTTGAGCAGTAGACTACCACGCTGGCCCAGTGTGGATTGATAGACTTCATACACCTTCGAGAACATTATGGAGAACTCTCCGGCATGCAGGTTTTGTCGCCATGTTTTCCCTTTAAATTAAGTTAAATTAGTAGAGTGAAGTAAAAATAATTGAAAGTCACATGCAAAAATTATAAAAATACTAGCTGACCCAGCGAACTTGGTACCGCCTAACAATTTTTTTTTAATACTTACAATTTTTTAAAATTTTCTCTCCGTAAGAACCATCCATAAAAAAAGAATTAGCGAAATCGGTTCAGTTGTTCTCGAGATTTGCGATCAGCAACAAATTTAGCGATTCATTTTTATATATAGAAAGAAAAAGAATAGCTAAGTGTACCATCTAAAAAGTTGTATTTATGTTTAGGATGATGAAAAATGTACATTTCTAACTGAACGCGTGACCAAAGTCAAGTTCTAAAAAATGTATTCTACACATTTTTCCAACGAAGGGTTAAAAACCTCCGAGTTACATATTAAGTTTTTAGGTTTTTAGGTCATTCGTTATGGGCAAAGAGACTAAAGGTATTAAATAAAATGTTTGCTTATGTGCATTTTTTCTTTTATTTCCTAATGCTTCTGGGATTAGATTTATCATGTAGTTTAAATATTTTGGCTTTCTTTATGTATGTATGTATGTATATACTTTATTGCACCACAGAAACACAAATGACAGGTTTCAAAAAGAAATCTTAATAAGTAGGTAGAAAAAGGCGGTCTTATCGCTAAATAGCGATCTCTTCCAGACAACCTTAACGCTAGGGAAAACGAACAAATGGACAATGGGAGGTGGTGTAAAATAAACCTAAATACCAATAGCTAAATAAACTAAACCATATAATACGAATATAAAATACATATTATTAATACACTAATACATACAAATAAAATATAATAGACATACATAAGACTACATAGATATATATACACATATAGATTTAAATAATAAACTATGCCGTTACTGATGACAGCAAAGAGATAGGTAATGATCTTTGACGTCAATTTTAAATTTGTTAAGGGATTCAGCACGATAGATTTGCGAGGGAAGCTCGTTCCATAAACAGATAGCACTGACCGTGAGGAATTCCTAAAGCATTATCTCAATAAAACTAATAGTTTGTACAGAATTTTGGGGAAATTTTCCGTCTTTTTCAGTTAAAGCTTCTACTTTTTAACCAACTTCAAAAAAAGGAGGAGGTTTTCAATTCGACTGTATGTTTTTTTTTGTATGTTTGTTACGCGATTACTCCGTCAATTATGAACCGGTTGTCACCTTAACCTGTCGCGTACTATAGGTATTTATCAGTACCCTTATTATAAATGCGAAATTGTGTTTGTTTGTTGGTTTGTTGGTTTGTCTTTCAATCACGTCGCAACGGTGCAACGGATTGACGTGATTTTTTGCATGAGTATAGATAAAGACCTGGAGAGTGACATAGGTTACTTTTTATCGCGGAAAATCAAAGAGCTCCCACGGGATTTTTAAAAAACCTATTCCACGCGGAGAAGTCGCGGGCATCAGCTAGTCATGAGTCATGACTAGCTGATGCCCGCGACTTGACTGTCATGACTCATGACATAAAGCAGCAGGTATAGTAACACACACTATACTGAAGTTTCAAGTACAACAGTAACTTTAATGGCATATAGAATGTTCCGATTCAACCACTCTGTTTTCGCTGCGTTTACATACAGTACTTGACATTTGCTACTGGAGCGAATATTCAAGCACTACAGTATTTGTTGAGGCGACCAACCCGACCCTAAGCAAATAACAGAGCCTAAAACTGCTTCTATATCTGGGGTACAGAATAAACTTATTCCGAACAGTATTCACGAAAATCCACAATAAAACTTTAGAAATAAGGTTTGGATTAGTTTGGCAACCACAGATAGACCTGAGTCGTAAGAGGGATCGAATAAAAAAGATGAAAGCATTCATCATTGTAGTACTTACATAAGAACCGTTCATAATTTATATACAAAGGAGGAAGTAGCCGCATAATAATTTATGAAACACAAACGGATTTTATACAAATGTTTGACTAAACACAGAAACGGTTAGGATATGATACCTCGTGCCTTTATCGAATTTGCTTTGATGCTGTTTAATAAAGTTTCCAATACTATTAAGCGCAACGCACACCGGCAGATTGGAATGTTGCTGAGGTGGCGTCTTTCTTGATAATAACTTAAACTAACCTTTATTTACTTTAACATTAAAGCAGCGCGGCGGCGCACGACTCGGCCAAGTAATTGAAGCTGGTATATGCGGACATAATTATTTTATTTTAAAAACTACCTACCTATATTTGTTCATAATAGTATGTATAGTATGTATGTAAGTATAAGACTACAGAGGAATGTGCAGTGCTCAGACAAGCCGCCAAGCGCTTACGAGCACGAAGAAACCAATATTGTAAGTGTTTTTTCTGTTTGTGTGGAAAAAAAAAAAAAAAAAAAAAAAAGTGCGCCGTGCCTTTTATTATAAGTCCCGCAAACTGCTATTGCGCTGGAACCACGTCTCATTAACATCGATATGACGTCATTTTGACGTCAGCTGAAGTGGCCGACGGCCACGTGCATTGGCAATTTGCGGGACTTATACTTACGTATTTTAGTTCCAGTATACCAATTTGCTGTGGTAGCCTATTTGTTAGGACGTCCTCCTTCCAATCGGAGGTCGGGGGTTCGATCACGGGCACGTACCTCTAACTTTTCGGAGTTATGTGCGTTTTTAAGTAAATAAAATATCATTTGCTTTAACGGTGAAGGAAAACATCGTGAGGAAACCTGCATGCCTGAGAGTTCTCCATAATGTTCTGAAAGGTGTGTGAAGTCTGCCAATCCGCACATGGCCAGCGTGGTAGACTATGGCCAAAACCCTCACTCTGAGAGGAGACCTGGTGCTCTGTAGTGAGCCGGTAATGGGTTGATCATGATGATGATACCGATTTGAACCGTATTGTTTGCTAACCGACGAAATGTGAAGACAAAACTTCCCATTAAATCCCGAACACAAATCCTGCGAATAACGCCTCGTCAAATCACAAAGCATCCATTTCAACCCAATGATATCCCTAATTAAAAGCCGAAGCGGACGGGGCGGAAAGAAAAATTACTCAATTCGGCGAGATACTTTACAGGTCATTAGTTCTCCAGATTGGGCTCGTCACGTCTAAAATTCATGGCTTTCAATATTTATGAATTATCATCATCATCGTAAAAAGATAGACGTCCACTGCTGGACACATATATCTTATTTTAATGTTGTATAACGGGTACATACCACGATTCATTTTTGTTTTTATTCGTCGATATTTCAACCCAATTGCACGGGTCGTGGTCACGACGAGACTGCGGTGCTGCGAGAGATGAAGTTCGAGCTGTCAAGGGCAGTAGCGAACTACCCTCTTTCTTGTTCTTTTCGCGGGACCTTCACGAGCTGTATCTTATAGGAACATATCTTGTAGAAACTTCCACATGACACGGTCTTGCGCTGCCTGAATCCAGCGGCTTACTGCGACTCGTTTGATGTCATAGAGGGGTTTCCAACGCTGCTCTATCATGTTTTCGAACTGTGTGCCCTGCCCATTGCCACTTTACCTTCGCAATCCGTTTAGCTATGTCAGTCCGTAACCCAATGAACCTATACTTGCATCGCTTGCCGTTTTCAGCCATTTTTACTGCGGCTCCCGGTCTTGATGCTGTCTCCCTGATATGACACGGGGTTAATGTGTCAACGCACGTTGCGTCCCACATTAGCACCCATCCACGTTCTCAGGGAACCAGCGTCAATCCATCAGGTCTCTTGCCATCATCCCGACTAATCCCTGCCGGCTCAATGAGCGCAGGAATGTCTGTGGTGGTGATATCTCTAATTAGAGGCCGAAGCGGACGGGACGCGAAGAAAAATTACTCAATTCAGCGAGATACTTTACAGGTCATTAGTTCTCCAGATTGAGCCCGTTACGTCTAAAATTCATGGCTCCCAAAAAGCCCAGGGCGTTTGGAAGTCCTGTCCCGATAATTGAAAGTGGCGTTTAATTTCACGTATGATCGCCCGCGGGATTATGGGGGGCGTTTAAAAATCATAGCCGAGGGGAGGTCGAATAAACTTTGAATTTAATATTTCAACGTCCGGACAGAAGGTTAATGAATATGCAGCATTTTTATGAACTCGAGAGCTAATCATAAGAACGCTTTAAATGTGTTATAGATCCTGCACTTACATACATAGAACTGCAGCATAGCTCAACGGGTTGCGAAGCTGAAGTGGCAATGGGCAGGGCACATAGTTCGTACAACCGATAGACGTTGGGGTCCATCGGAAGACGCAGCGTTGGAAGACCCCCACTAGGTAAACGGACAGTATCAGACGAGTCGTAGGGAACCGCTGGATTCAGGCGGCGCAAGACCGTGGCGTGTGGAAGTCCCTACAAGAGACCTATTGGCCAACAGTGTCTATCAGTTGATGATAATGATGATGATGATGATGATGATGACTTAAAGAACTGACGACCTCCAACCCGCTGGACTGACGACCTTAAGGAGTGGGAAGTGGGTGGATGAGGAAAGCGGAGGACCATGTGTGGTGGCGCACTCTTGGGAGGGTTGACGCAAACAGGCTGATTGATTGCTTGATTGATTGAATCAATCAAAAGGATTTGAATCCTCCCGACCGAATTTGAGCCACGGCGGTCAATCTCCACAAAGACTAGCCAACTAACTGCGTGGGAGATATTATAGTGCAAAAGTGTACGCGCAAACACAGGCACATTCTCTATTCCCTCATTCTCATAGCCAAAAAGAACAGAAATCCACCACGACAGGAGCGAGAGCAGGTGCAGATCCGACAGCTTTACGTGCTCTATGAGGCACGTGGGTAAAACACCGTTAACTTCCTAACTCCGGGCCAGTACCACATCCTGATCAACCCATCGCCGGCTCACTACAGAGCACGGGTCTCCTCTCAGAGTGAGAAGGGTTTTTGGCCATAGTCTACCACGCTGGCCATGTGCGGATTGGTAGACTTCACACACCTTTGAGAGCATTATAGAGAACTCTTAGGCGTGCAGGTTTCCTCGCGATGTTTTCCTACACCGTTAAAGCAAGTGATATTTAATTACTTAAAAGTTAAAACGCACATAACTCTGAAAAGTTAGAGGTGCGTGCCCGGGATCGAACCCCCGACCTCCGATTAGAAGGCGGACATCCTAACCGCTAGGCTATCACAACTTTTTTTTAGTACCTACCTAATGAGAATTTGTAAACAGAAAAACGCACACCTGTTTTATTGGTGTGCGGGGCGTCCCCCCGCCTCATACCCCGATTGCCATCTCAATCTATCGCGTACTATACAAGAAATTAATCTTTTTACCCTTGATAACATCGGGTACTAAATTCACATAATTACAAAAAAGCCCAGACATAAAAATATCTTCTAATTAAAGTGCATAAAGGGGCGAGCTGCCAAGACTTCGCAGCGCCACAAAAAGAGACGTGTAAAAATGTCTCGTCGCGTCGGCGGCACCTGTCCCATATTCAGAAGAATTATGCACCAGAATAATGATAGCTGGCACAGGGAAACTGTCTGAATCAAACTAATTGAGTTCTCTGTATTTATACAGCATTTCGAGAAGCAAAAAACAAAACTAAGCTAAACCAATTAGGTGCATATATAAAAGACTAGCTGGTACCCGCGACATCGTCCGCGTGGAATTAGGTTTTAAAAATCCCTAGGGAACTCTTTGATTTTCCGGGATAAAAAGTAGCCTATGTCGCTCTCCAGGTCTTTATCTATACCCATGCAAAAATCACGTCAATCCGTTGCACCGTTACGACCTGATTGAAGGACAAACCAACAAACCAATAAACCTACAAACAAACACACTTTCGCATTTATTATAAAATACTGATACTCACGCACACACGCACCTCCCAACTTTTGTTGAGTTATGTGCGTTTTAAGTAACTAAATATGACTTGATTTAACGGTGAAGGAAAACATCGTGATTAAACCTGCACATTTGAGTTCTTCATAATGTTCTCAGAGGTGTGTGAATCTTCCAATCCGCACATGGCCAGCGTGGTAGACTATGGCCAAACCCTTCTCATTCCCGAAAGGAGACCCGTGCTCTGTAGGGAGCCGGCGCGATGAGTTGATCATGATGGTGATGATTTTAAGCTTATTTTTTTTATTTTTGGTTATGCAAACCAGGACAGCATCGTACGACATCGAAAGTTAATAGTGACGTTGTGAGTAGACATGTGTCCGCTATAGCTTAACTTAACTGAAAACCGCTGCCGTGCCTATAGCGTACCGTAGCGTTATTGTCGTAGCTAACAACGGTTATCAGCTAACATCGATGACGAACCACCTGACAACGCAACGCTACCAACTGGCAACTGACAATGCATTGTTTGGTTTTTTGGTAACTAGAAACGCAATAATTATGCCTTCTCTTTCTGTCTTTCACTGAAAGCTGAGAAGGAGCGGTTATTGGCTACCGGCTTAGTAACTAAGAACTTGATAAACCAAAGCCGACCTTATCTCTATTACGCTAAGGCTTAACTGTACAAGTACTTGTCCATTACACTTTGATCTATCAATCTTAATACAGTTAGCCTTAGAGTAATAGAGATAAGGTCCTCTTTGGTTTATCAATCTTCGTGAAATGTTTTTGGTTAACTGGATTGTGGCAAACTATTCGTGCAGGCGTCCACTATAGTTTGACCTATGTCAATGATCATTATAATTAAACTTTGCTGCTATGAACTTAAGGTTGTGATTACTTCACGATATTCATGAAAGTAAAATTGGTTTTATTTTAGTGAATATGCGCGCGCTAGCTATACAGACGATATTGATACGGCAGCTAGCTTAGTTACTACAACGGAAACCGCTGCGCGTTGCGCATATTAAATTAGTTGAAACACAACTCTGATACTGATATTCGGCAACGGTTATCAATATTGGTATTGAAACTAAATAACTGTTGATTAACCGTTGCCAGAAATAGCCAATAACGCCCATCTTTAGTTGTGAGTGTATTTTGCCGGACAGCTCGTGAAGTTCCAGCGAAAAGAACAAGAAAGAGGGTAGTTCGTTACTGCCCTTGACAGCTCGAACTTCATCTCTCGCAGCACCGCAGTCCCGTCGTGACCACGACCCGTGGAATTGGGTTGAAATATCGACAAATAAAAACAAAAATTAATCGTGGTATGTACCCGTTTTATACATTAAAATATGGTGATGATGATTAGATAACAAAGCCCGCAAATCTCCCAAATATTTTACTTTATTTAAGGTATAAAATAAAATGATAAATTACGGATTACACAAAGCAAACCATTAGCACGCAACACGGTGAAAATTCATTAAGATAGAACGTGCCATGCCTGTACCTAATGGGCTGATTACACCTACCGAGTAGTGAAGCGAGACAGTAAAATGTCACTCGGCCGAGACAGTGCTGTGGTGGCCGTTTATACGTATTTCGAAATTGCGCCGAGCACTCGTAAGTGTTTATACCAACCGAGTACTCGGCCGAGGACACTGACTCGCCACTGTACTCGTTAGGTGTAATCGTACCATAACTGTGTAAAATCTAAAAGGATGGTACGGATGTCCCTTAGAAAATTCTTGGTTATACATAGTTTAACAATGCGCTTTATTTTCAAAAGATTACATAGTGGGTATAAGTCCTGCAAATTGCTAAAGCACGTGGCCGCCATTTTAGTGACGTCAGCACTATACTGAAGTTTCTACTTAAATATACGTCAAATGATGTCAAAATGACGCTGCTCTCGAGATTTACGCTTAGCAACACATTCAGCGATTCATTTTTGTATATAGAGATATCAGTACTATGAATATGTTCCTCTTCACTTCGCTTCGCTCGAAACTTCGCTTCAAAAAGTAACAGAAAAGGAACAATACGATTCCCCCAATCATCCGATGTTCGGTGGATCGCCAAACAAAAATACATTTCAGAATTTACACAAAATCGAACCAAGAGCGTGGGCAAATTGAAAACAGTCGACTTCGGCTCGTTATAGAGCCGACTCCTCCATTTATCTTCATTCTACCTTTGAATGGAATTGCCAGCGACGTTTTCCGCAACTCAAACGGTGGAACTACTTATTATTTCGAGCAGTTCAAGCTTAACGATTTGGACTGAACGCTAGTCGCACCTGTCTCGGGCTCGGGCTGGCCCCCGTCGCTTTGCGAAGGACGTACCTCCTACCTACTACTATCTATACGTTGGATGTACGCCATTTGAATAGAGACTGAACACAGTAAATACGAGGCGGACAAATGTATGGCCAACTCTTGAACATCTATTGTGATTTAACTGCATTATTCTTTTCTCTATCTCATAGTATAAGACAAAATCTACGTAAATCTGAAAAGTTATTCGTTTATAACACCTCAGTGAATTTCAATACAGTTTTTATTAAAAATCCAATGATGTTTATGTAAAAAGAAGTACTTACTATGAAAAACGTTCCCGCAAGTCGCAACAAAAACTCTACAAAGTTTTATACGAATCGGATGAATGGTAAAGAAACGTAAGCTTTACTTTGCCATTCATCTAATTAAATCCTATAGATTTCCATAAAATTAGCAATTCTACCCATGCAAAGCTGGGGTGAGTCGGCTAGTTGATTATATAAAACTAACTTATGCTCGCGACTTCGTCCGCGTGGACTTTTCAAACGTCTATTTCACCCCTTTAGGGGTTGAATTTTCAAACATCATTGGGTGCCTACGTCATACCTAATAGCTATCTGCAAGCCAAATTTCAGCCCTATCCGTCAAGTTTGAGCTGTGCGTTGATAGATAAGTCAGTCAGTCAGTCACCTTTTCGAAGCTTAGTTTAGGCACAGTATACGGAGAGACACAGTACTCCGACGTTTTTGATCTCGTGGTAAATGATGACCACACCGTCTCTGCCATATAGGTCCCGAAGATACAGGGGCTGTTTCGGGTCGCTCTCTTGATGCACGATTGTTCTGTCTAGATTGCTTAGTTGAACCTCTGGTACAGAGTACTGGTGGAATAACATGCAGTACATCGATGTAGATCTGCTATCTCCTTCTAAAGGTCGACCTTTAGAAGGAGATAGCAGATTTGTAGAGCATTGTCTCTGTCGTTGAGACCGATAAAACGTCATATATGGATGACACATGAGTGACAGAGACAATGCTCTACGAAGCCGAAATGTAAAGGCCGATGTACTTTCTGCCGCGTACTGTACTATTTTTACTCTGTGGTTTAGGTTTGATATTTAGGTAAGAGGGATTTTTCTCATATTCTCGCAAATTATCAACCGCAAGCTTATCATTCTAAAGTCACCGCATAGAAAAAGCAGACGCTGTGGACACATTAATTAACGCTGCAAATATATTTTAAATTCTTAATTTATTAAGACTAACTTTTGCCAGCAAAAAACGCGGTATTTACAAACGTCATAAAGAACCGGGCACATGCCTCATCGTTGTCTCTTTTTAGAGACAATAATTTTACATTTCGAAATTAAGTAGGTAGTTACAAAGTTTTTCTAAAAAAAATCAAAAACCACTTTGGGAACTCAAATTCTTAGCAAATTACGCAAGCGATCTTCAACTTTATCGTCGTATCAGATATTCTTGCCCTGTAGATTAATCGGTTAAAACTAACTTCTAAAAAATCGGGAATTATATTAAAACTACCTAGCTGATGGTACGCGTGGAATCCCGTGGGATTTCTGTGATTTTCCGGGATATAAAAGTAGCCTGTCTCAGTCTCCAGGTCTTAAAGTATAGGTACCCATGCAAAAACTCACGTCGATCCGATGCTCCGTTACGACGTGATTGAAGGACAAACCAACAAACAAGCACACTTTCGGGTTTATAATATGGGTTTTGATAATATGGGTAGAGATATTAGTCATTTAACATGAAAAAAAAAAAAAAAAAGATAAGTGTACTTATACACACTACATAATAAAACATACACACCAACCCACATTTGTTCACTAGATAATTAATCATTGGTCGAAAACTTGTATGGATCCAAAGGAGGTGGAAGGAAAGCTACGGTGTCCGTAACACAAACCTAATAGGGGTGATAAAGCACTCCTTAAAGCCTTTTATCGTTTTAATGGGCTTTGCCTCTATCGTTATGATTTTTTACATTATTTAATATACACCCACAAACAAAATTCTAGTATGTATAGTATATTATATTTTAGTAAGTGCTATAAATTTGAATGAAATCAATACTCCAATAAATTTAATTATCACAAATGAATTCATAATTACCACCCACTTTCCAACAAACCCCGAGTGGGTCATCTCGAACAAAGTTTCACTTTCGAACCACATTTCAAATTCATTTCGAACTCATCATAATTAACGAAAACCAAGTGAATTTGCATTTATTTGTGGTCGGTGAAGCGAATGATTTAGGACAGCCGATAGAAACGCCTCGGGCGGTGTTTGTGGAAGGCTAACTTACTGGCAGTTACTTAACTCTGGTTTACGTAGAGATCGATTAAGAGTAATTTGCGACCAAGTGGTCAGATGTGTATCTAGTCAGTTTAAGTTAGTTTAAAACCAGATTTAATTTAAAATATAAACTAAAATCCTATTATATTAACAAATTGTAACGATTATGTATTAATAAGTAGACGGAATGACACACATTTTAAACTCTCGTGGTTTTTTGCTGTGTCTCAATTTGATTTGTTAAACATTCTCTATGTTGGTAATTAAAAAAAAAGATATTTTTTATCTAAGTTGGTTTATGTCTTAAAAAGTATAAAGTTTATCAACGTCATCAACTAACGCCTTATCAATATTGAGCATGTGTCTCCTCTCAAAATGAGAAGGCCCTTATCCACCACGGCCAAACGCAGATTGGCAGACTTTACACACCTATGAGAACACTATGGAGCACACTCAGGCATGCAGGTTTCCTCAAGATATTTTCCAAGAAATGTAATTGCGCAAAAAGCACATTACTCTGAAGAGTTAGAGGTGTGTACCCAGGATCGAACTTCCAACTTCTCGAATAGAAAAACCAGACGGTCTTAACCACTACACAATCACGGTTCTCACGATTGTAATATATTATTATCCATTTTTATATCGTGTAAGTTTTGTCTTCTCAAATTCACAGGATCTGCTAATATATAAGCCTCAACAGCTCAATGGTTAAAGGAGCGGACCGAAATCCGAAAGGTCGGCGGTTCAAGTCCTTATTATCAGTACCCTTATTATAAATGCGAAAGTGTGTTTGTTTGTTGGTTTGCCCTTCAATCACGTCGCAACGGTGCAATGGATTGATGTGATTTTTTGCATGGGTATAGATAAAGACCTGGACAATGAGATAGGCTACTTTTTATTCCGGAAAATCAAAGAGTTCCCACGGGATTTTTAAAAAACCTAATTCCACGCGGACGAAGTCGCGGGCATCAGCTAGTGGCTAATATTCTTTAAAAAAAATCTAAATCCATATTTGACGGGCCAGAAGTTTTTATGAAATACACCTCTAGAGAACAGACGGCGTTTAATTAAGCATTCTCTATAATACTAATGGTGTATCCATGCAAACTCAGTTTCTGACGGCTGTCCCATAGGATGCCGCACATAATTACGATAATGCAGCGAAGACAATGTGACTATGGGGGGAAGGGGGAATATGCTGTTGTATACCAGCGATGTTAATGTTCCACTAGACGGAGCGGTTTTTAGTAACATGTTTCAACGAATATCGGTTTCCGCACTTCTATCATTCGAAATCCGCTTTAGATTCATTTAGAATCCCTTTCTACGAACATGGTCTGATGGGAGGCTTCGACCACGGTAATGTTACTATAATATAATATTACCGTGCTTCGACCGTGGCTCGTTACCACCCTAGCACAACCGCGTCGCCAAGCGATTTAAGGTTCCGGTACGATGCCGTGTAAAAACCAAAAGGCGTATGGGAAAAACCAAAAGGGGTATAGGTTTAATGGAAACTGCCATACTCCTTCTAGGTTTTCCCGCTTTCATCTTAGACTGCATTATCACTTACCACCAGGTGAAATTGCAGTAAAGAGTTAACTTGTAACTAAATTTTACAAAACATAGATAAGTTAGAACAGACTGAAGATACTAAAGCTATCTTATACCTACTTGAGTAATATGATAATGTGAATAACAATTTAGATTTGCTTGTAGAGATTACTATTGGCAGAAGTGCGGCCACTGATGTTTGTTAGAACATGTCGTTATATGAAGCGCCCCATCTAGTGGAACATTTATATCGCTGTTGTTATACCTGGAGTTTTAACGGAATACTTCAGCTTTGATATAACGACAGCTTTTAATATCCTGGAATAGGGTAAATGAATATTAGTTAATGGGAAATACAAGTACACAAACGCAGCTATAAAAACAAAATATCTTACTAATATTATAAATGCGAAAATGTGTTTGTTTTTTAATTGCACCGCAAAGGAGAAATATATCAACGTGATTTTTTGCATCCATATTTATGTAAAAAGTTGAGGCCATCTACTAGACTACCACCGTTTACCATTTCTTTAGTTACCATTCTGAATTCTGTGACTTGAATAATACATAATAATACTTTAGTGATGCGAAAGTGTGTCTGTCTGTCTGTCTGCTAGCCTTTCACGATCCATCCGTTCAACCGATTTTGACGAAATGTCGTAAAGACATAGCTTGGATCCCGGGGAAGGACATACCTTTTATCCCTGAAAAGTAAAGATTTCCCACGGAATTTTTTAAAAACTAAATCAACGCGGATGAAGTAGCGGGCATCAACTAATAATACATACTAAAGCCTAATAATACATAGTGATCGTGGGTCGTACGTATAATATTCCAAACTTCCGTTTTTCCATATGGATTACCTTGCAGAAAAAGTTTAGTATTGTAATTTTTCCTTCAGTCTCCGCTTGCCGTCTATATATTACGCCCCCACATAAAGAAGGTTGGCTTTTGTCCCCTTCCTTTGTTGGTTACAGATGATCGCACGTGACTGGCGTATGGAACACGACAATGTTTGGAGTCGGTTTGTCAGATCTCCGGCTTGTTTGCTTTCGCGAGGGTTTTGATTGACAGGGTGTCTTGTGTTGTGATACCAGATTAAAGACCTGAATATCTCCTACGCTGATGTGAATACACGTGATAAATCTTATTAATATATAATAAGAAAAGCTGACTGACTCACTGACACTGGACGGATCAGGCTGAAATTTGACTTGCATATAGCTATTATGACGTAGACATCCGCTAAGAAAGGATTTTTGAAAATTCAACCCCCAAGGGAGCAAAATAGGGTTTTGAAATTTTTGTAGTCCACGCGGACGAAGTCGCGAGCATAAGTTAGTACAAAATATATGCGTGAAAGACGGCTACACATATTTCGTCAGAAAACACCCGACTAGTTCCAGATTATGATTTGGGGGTCTGATCATTTGATGCGTAGTAAAGCAGAATACGCACCGCGCAATGCTCGCAGATTGAAAGTCTTTGCACACCTTTGAGAACATTATTTAGGACGTTCAGGTATACTAATTTTCTCGCCATGTTTTTCTCCACTGTTACAGCAAGTGATAAATTAAACACTACCCATATTATAAATGTGAAACTGTTTTTGTTTGTTGGTTTGTCCTTCAATCACGTCGCAACGGAGTAACCATCGATGGGAGCAACGGGTTGACGTGGTTTTTTGCATGGGTATAGTTGAAGACCTGGAGAGTGACATAGGCTACTTTTTATCCAGGAATATCAAAGAGTTCCCATGGGATATTTTAAAACATGATTTCACGCGGACGAAGTCGCGGGCATCAGCTAGTAACTATATATATTATACACAAATGAAAATTACGTGAGCGAAAAAGTCTCTCTCACGATTTATATATTTTATATACAATTTTATGAGCGTTGCATACATACATGCCTCAAACTCGAGGGATCGCAAAAGGCCCCGCTCCGAATTTCGCGGTCGAAAATTATTAAGCGTACGGGCCAAATTAAAAAAAAAGAAGCCGGCGTTTTAAATTTTAATAACGGCGTAATACAACCCGAAGGCAGCTAGCTATAAAGAATGGGATTTTAAAATACATTAAGTGAGTAAACCAAGGGAGCGCGGCGCGGCTCCATAATTTGGTGTTAATAATAGGCTACTTGACAATTTTTTTAAGTTGGTCTTAAATGGTTAATATTTGTCCTATTATATCAAAAAAATTAACACTATATTTTTTTGCGCCCTAAAAACCGTAAAACTTTAATTTAAAAAAATATTTTTCTTAGACAGGTGAAAACACTGTCGGCCATGTTTAACCCTGTGGTTATACTGTTGTTTACAAATGCATGACGTCAGAGCACAGATAATCTATCGGCCAAACATGGCCGACAGTGTTTTCACCTGTCTAAGAAAAATATTTTTTTAAATTAAAGTTTTACGGTTTTTAGGGCGCAAAAAAATATAGTGTTAATTTTTTTGATATAATAGGACAAATATTAACCATTTAAGACCAACTTAAAAAAATTGTCAAGTAGCCTATTCCGTAGAAGGAAGGGCAAAATCAGCTATTGTTCAGGACAAGCCCTGCAAAAATCAATTAACCTCGCGGAAAAGATTTTAGCGAATAAATTGTGAGTGTCTCTCTCTGTGTGTTGTAGGTATTCCTCATTAGTGATGATCGTTACCCCTTCCATTAATCACATAATTAACCACTTATAAAGCAAGTGATATTTTATTACTTAAATCGCGCATAGCCTCGAAAATTTAGAGGTGAGTGCAAGGATTGGAACTTTAGAAGGCCATATTTTATTGAATTGGTATGCGCCAGTCGTAATTAGTCGTAACTTAAACTAAAATAAAATAAGAAGAAGAAAATATGTTACAGTAAATTAAGTACCTACCTAAATAAGATTTTTTACATAGACTGTTACAAAATAACTCCGTTACTAAGCAAATTTAAAAAGCATTATATAATGTAAACAACCCTCAGGAATGGCACGCACGCATAATTTGAAGTTAATTACGTGGCAAAAGGCAATCGGTGTTGTGCGCCACAAGAAAAGGCCGAAATCAATTAGCCTCGGCATGCATGGGTTGCCTTCGAGCTATTTACATGTGTGCACTTAGCTTAGCCAAAGACGCAAATAGTTGGACGATAAAAGGGGGTGGACAGGGCTTAGTTACCCAAAGTTAAAAGGGGCGGCTTTAAATAGAGAAGCTTTTCGTATGATGACCTCCAAACTTCGTTTTGAAGAAGGCACGCGATGATGATGATGACTTAGCTTACTACGTAATGGGTACTAGGTACCACTTTGATGAGTCGCATCGTCAAAATTCGTTTGCGCAGAAAAGCGAAACCTTAACCCTTACTTACAGCCGTACTCAGAGGCGCTAATCGTTACTTAAGATTGAGTTAAAACGAGATAGATTTATATATAATATCTGTCAACACGCACGCGTCGGGGTTGAGTCTCAACCGCGACGCGTGCGCGAACTGACTCCCTTGAAAAAGGACCCCGGATGGGTTCGAAACTAGTCGGGCTAACGTCGACTAAATACGTGAGTACAGCCGTTGACAGATATTATATACAATGGAAATCACTCACGACAGTTTAAACGCTAAAAGAGACAGATTTACGTGAGAGATATAGCTCTGTCTCGTTTTATAGAGTCTCAATAGCTCAACCGGTATAGGAGTGGACTGAAAACCGAAAAGTCGACGGTTCAAATCCCGCCCGTTGCACTATTGTCGTACCTACTCCTAGCACAAGCCTGACGCTTAATTGGAGAGGAAAGGGGAATATTAGTCATTTAATATGGCTAATATTCTTTTAAAAAAAAAAAAAAAACTTAAGTAAAGATTAAGCGACTCTGAGTACGGCTGTTAGTTCTTATCTTTTGGTTGAGCCTCTTATGTTTGGTGTCAATACATTTTCGCAGAAACAAATAAAATATTATTTCGATTGAGAAAAGTTCTTGAACCGATTAACTTCCACCTGAGATATAAAACTAGAAGCCCCGAAATTTAATTGCGGTGTAACATAAACCAGGAATACCCATAAATACGAGTGCTGCTATCTCCAAATATAATGAAGGAAACGAAACGAGCAGGACGGCCTTTAATTTGGTGTTAATTATTCCTGAAATGATCGAATAAACCGAAAAATTTAAACAAGGAACGTTCGAACAGCGTAGAGCTTACGGCCATGTTTCAAAAATATTTCTAACTAGCTGTTCCGGCGAACTTCGTACCACCCAACAGATTTTTTTTTTTTTTATTTTTTTTTTTTTTTTTTTAATTTTTAATTTTTCTCTCCGTAAGAACCATCCTCGTACTTTAAGGAATATTATGAAAAAAGAATTTGCGAAATCGGAAAATCGAAAAATGCTCTCGAGATTTGCGATCAGCAACACATTTAGCGATTCATTTTTATATACAGAGAAGATTTATCCCTGCATTTTTAACAGTAGTTCTACACAGCCTAAAAAGATACTTGGTACAGTTCGTCGACGGAATCGTCTAGACAAAGATACCTGCGTGATCATAGGGCTGACCTCATGGGTCAGATCTTGCACTTTTGTGAATATTTATAATTTTGCTTTTTAAAATTTATAATTTTAACAATTTTTGTAAGTATGTTTATGTTAGTTTGTACTCGTAGTTTAATCAGTGTAATTGGCTTTATGGCCGTTCTAATTAAATAATGAATAAATAATAATAATAGGGACGAGACGGGGGAGTACTCAATTATTTTGCTTAGTACCTAGTGGATCAGTCGTTTGTATGTAAATACTACGACAATACAACCGGCTTGTCCACAAAACTCAAAGTCGACGTCTCACTAGGTATATTATGTATACGTACTGCAGTAGCATATCTAAAAAAAAAGATTCCGACGAATTGAGAACCTCCTCCTTTTTTTGAAGTCGGTTAAAAATGATGAAGCATACAGTTGATTGACGTAGAAGTTTAGACAGAGCAATCCTGCGGGGTCGTGGCAAGATTAGGGAAGAGGTGCTATGACTGTAAAGCTGGCTCGTCCACAAATCTCATGACGTCTCACTGTATGTATTTACACTGTGGTAGCACATTTTTTTAAAGAATATAAGGCATGTTAAATTACTAATATTCCCCTTTCCTCTCCAAATAAGCGTCAAGCTTATGCTAGGAGTAGGTACGACAATAGTGCAACGGGCAGGGTTTGAACCGTCAACCTTTCGGTTTTCAGTCCACTCCTTTACCCGTTGAGCGATTGAGGCTCTACATCTACATTATCTTAATATAATAAAGCCTCGCAAATTAATTACGGTGAAACATAACCTGAGAGCACCCATAAATACTGCGATTTCAAATACATTAAAGTAAGCAAACCAGAGGAGCGGGCCCGCACCTATAATTTGGTGTTAATTATTCCTCGAGAAGAGCAATCGGCTATAGTATCCCACAAGGCGGGCCGAGCCGAAATCAATTAGCCTCAACACACAAAGAGCCCACCGAACAATTTATGTGTGTGCACAGCCGATTATGTGTGTGCAAAACAGATTGCGAGTGAGCACTGTTGACAGTCGAGTTCGACAAAACACTCGATATATTAAGGTAAAAGGGGTGCGCGTTGAAATGCAAAAACTCTTTGGGTTATTTTACGTGCATTGATTGTTTTATTAAGGTACAGCAACCATCGGTTAGTTCAAAAGTTAAATGCACAAATCACAATTTTTTTTGTCATAGAGCTATTTGTTTAGTCTAAATATATAAAACGTAAAGGTGACTGATAACTGTAAAATTCTCTTCTGTTTTTTTTTTTAATTCTTAAGTAAAATTTGCTTTTAAGGCCATAAATTGCTAGTGTACGAACACGATTCCTTTGGGGTTGAATTAAGCTTTAAATTTTTAAGATGTCCTTCGGAGGCGTATCTTTAAAACCCAGTTTTATATAAATCTAGCAGGCACTAAATGATATACGCAGTACTTTCTAGACACTATTTTGAAGATTTGATTACTAATGTGGTTTTTTTTTCAACTCTAGAAAGAAAAATTTAGCTAGAAGATTGACACGTTGGTGTTAAAAATCATATTATCATCCTTGGTTATTATAATTTTGTTTCTATTTAAGTAGACATTACATTTTGGAAGATTTTGACTGCGTAAAAGATAAAGGAAAATGAGCCTTAAGACTTTAAAGCAGAATATAGTGGCGTAGTAGTATCAGTGAAATAATATCTCCGGAACATTTTTTTTGTTAAAACGTTCACACAGTCATGGATAAGAGCTACAGTTATATTAAATGTATATTGCTTTATTTCCGACTAAAGATCATATTATTAAAACGGTATGCGGAAACCACATCCCCATAAAGAATAACCCTCTTATTGTAGGGCATATTTTCCGCATCAACGATCAGCCAATAGTCGGCGCAAACACCCATATTGTGCGTATATTGAATTTGTGTTTACATGCTTCGTCAAAATGTTTCTATATATAAAAACCGGCCAAGTGCGAGTCAGGCTCGCGCAATGAGGGTTCCGTACTACAGTCGTATTTTTTCGACATTTTGCAGGATAATTCAAAAACTATGATACATAAAAATAAATAAAAATCTGTTTTAGAATGCACAGGTGAAGCCCCGTCATATGATACCCCACTTGATATCGTTATCTTATTTCGAAAATTGAAAATACTAATTAATAGTTTATGGCCATAATTTAATTTTTTTGTGTGATGTAACCACAAATTCACGGCTTTCAGATTTTTCCCCAAATGCCAGCTATAATATCTACCTACCTGCCAAATTTCATGATTCTAGGTCAACGGGAAGTACCCTGTAGGTTTCTTGACAGACAGACAGACACACAACAAAGTGATCCTATAAGGATTCCGTTTTTCCTTTTGAGGTACGGAACCCTAAAAACCATCCAAAGAGCTTCCCACCTATCGCGTTGCTTGTATTGATCATATCTTCCAAATTTGTACATGAAAATGGTGATTATTCAATGATATGGATTCATTTCATTGATATTTTACTAGAGAGGCCCTTTGAACTGACATATATTCAGTATAATTGGTATAATATCGTAAAAATTATACATATAATTCACCACTAGTGACGGTGGGGCGCGATATTGAGTTCGGTCACGCAATGTGGATTGTAGGGTAAGGTGCAAATAAGACACGCGACCGACACGTCTTCATAAGACGTTAGTGAACAAAACAACAGACGGTTCATGCAGTGAACCATTTTTAGGGTTCCGTAGCCGAATGGCAAAAAACGGAACCCTTAAAGATTCGTCATGTCTGTCTGTCTGTCTGTCTGTCTGGATGTATGTCACTTCCGAAACTATAAGCGCTATACTGTTGAAACTTCGTAATTAGATGTATTCTGTGAACCGCATTAAGGTTTTTACACAAAAATAAGAAAAAAACCAATAAATTTTGGGGTTCCCCATAATTAGAACTGATACTCAAAAATTTTTTTTTTCGTCAAACCCATACGTGTGGGGTGGTATCTATGGATAGGTCTTCAAAAATGCTATTGAGGTTTTTTTATATCATTTGTTTCTAAACTGAATAGTTTGCGCGAGAGACACTTCCAAAGTGGTAAAATGTGTCCCCCCCCCCTGTAACTTCTAAAATAAGAGAATCATAAAACTAAAAAAAAATATGATGTGCATTACCATGCAAACTTTCACCGAAAATTGGTTTGAACGAGATCTAGTAAGCAGTTTTTGATTTATCGTGCAAAATGTCGATAAAATACGATTGTACTACGGAACCCTCAGTGCGCGAGTCTGATTCGCACTTGGCCGGTTTTTTTAGTGAAAGACAGTGAATAGTGGACTAAAATGATCTTAAAGCCCAAAACCAATTAAAAAAAAAATTTACGCGTACAAAGAGAAAGGACTTGCCATATTTGCTCTTTGTGTCAACCATAAATCATACTTTTTAAATGACATTTGACACAGAGAAGACAAAAACATACAGTCGAATCGAGAACCTTCTCCTTTTTTGAAGTCAGTTAAAAATGGCGAGTCCTTTTGATTGAGTCCGATTGCAAGCGTAATATTAAAAAAAAAAGATTCATTCAATAATGATGGAAATAGTTCCTACGTTATTATTTTCGTAGTTATATTATGCCGAAGCCACCATGATCTAAACTTCATAGTCGCTGATCATTCGTCTCTGTATGGTGGACAATTCGCTTAGAAACTTTCAGCTTATTTAAAATGATAATGTTTGGCCCTCATGGGCTCTTAGTCCATACCACAGACCACCACCTATAGACGCCTAATAGCCGGACACCCCCGATCGCCAAGCTTAGGCAGTTGCCTAGCATAAAAGTCGGCCCACGCCCGTTGGGTACACTCATTCCGCACATTGTCTTGATTACGTGACTTTTGAGGTCCCAGTTACAACAAAGCCTCAATAGCTCAACAGGTAAAGGAGTGGACTGAAAACCGAAATGTCGACGGTTCAAACCCTGCCCGTTGCACTATTGTCGTACCTACTCCTAGCACAAGCTTGACGCTTAGTTGGAGAGAAAAGGGGAATATTAGTCATTTAACATGGCTAATATTTTTTTATAAGATAAATAAAAATATAAATAAATAAAAAATAGATAAAATAAATAAAAAATAAAAGCATTCTCCCCTGTCCTCAGCCAACATTAATTTACGATTTTGTTTTCATGGAAAACCTTGTATATGCGTAATTCTCTGTGGTCCATACCTAAATAACTACTACGAGTACCTACTATAAAATATTTTCCTTTAAGTAGCGGTACGGGAGCATAGGAATGGTTTATGCTTCCAACTCCACTCAGTAAAAGTAACCTCAAACGGATTTAAAAAGTCGAATGTATCGCCGAAATGGTCGTAACTTACAACCGCTGCAGTTGCAGTGGTTTATAAATAGAACGCTCCTATTGCGCTAACGAAGGCAAAAATACCTAAAGTATAAGAAAAAGAGGAAAGAAACCAACCTGCGAAGCGAAATGTCTTTAAGAAATATAATATTTTTTGAATCTACGAGCTTTACTTGAGCACGTTTTGTTAATGCCTTTCAGAAAACAGGTAGAGTAAATTGGCAAATTATTTACTACTAGCCGATGTCCGCGACTTCGTTCGCTTGGGTTCATGTGTTTAAAAACCCTGTGGGAACTCTTTGACTTTACGGGATAAAAACACCTATGGCACTTTCCAGGTCTTTAACTATCCGCATGCAAAAAACCACGACAATCCGTTGCTCCGTTGCGACGTGGTTAAAAGACAAACCAACAAACCAACAAACCTACAAACAAACACACTTTCGCATTTATAATATGGGTAGTGACAAGCTTATCATCGCGACTTCGTCCGCGTGGACTACACAAATTTCCCCCCCCCCCCCCCCCTTTAGGGATCGAATTTTCAAAAATCCTTTCTTAGCGAATGTCTCCGTCGTAATAGCTATCTGCATGTAAAATTTCAGACCAATCCGTCCAGTAGTTTGAGCTGTGCGTTGATAGATCAGTCAATCAGTCAGTCAGTCAGCTTTTTCTTTTATATAGATTACTTACTAGCAATAGCTTTTAAACTACGCAACAGATTTTAATGCGGATTTCACCAATAGATAGAGTGATTCAAGAGGAAGGTTTATAGGCATAGTTTAATATTGGTTTGTGTTAATTTGTTAAAATATGACAATATTTGAACAAAATGTCGGAAGAATCACTCCTCACTCACACCACATTAGTATTTACATTGCACTTAAAAGAGCACCAGAAGTGAGTTAAAAAGTGAGACAGAAAAGCAGGGCATTATAAGCTATTTTTGTATAGGTTATTGGAATGTCCTCTCCTTTAAACTTGCTCGCAGACATTGGTCCCACGCGCAGAGCTTACCGAGAGGTTTAATCTTTATACTAACCTAACTACACATTAAACCTGATCAGGGCACAAAATTACTACTACAACCAATCAATTAAAATGACCTAAACGCAAAGCATTTAATAGTCGAATGAGTCTGCATCTGAACACAGACTGGCTTTAGAATCATAAACAACCCGTATTTATACCATCGACTCAAGACGGTGATGCAAGACATCACGTGAATTCTTTCAGAGATAATTAATTATTATAAGTGCGATAACACACCCACGCGAAGCCGGGGCGGGTCGCTAGTTTTGTAATGAAAAGAAAAAAAGATGTCATGGTTGGTGCAACACGGTGTTGTTTTATGATAAAGTTGTATAGTTAGAGAATGCTACAAAAACAGGTATTTTTCTCCTTGCGATTTAAAAATTTTGAGCAAGCATACTTACTCCTTACTACCAGTAAAAAATTAAAACATAAACCTTTAATCGCATTTATTCAAATTAAATAGTTAAGTAGAGTAACACAAAACGAATTTCAGCTATCGAAGGTTTATGGAAGGGTTTGAATGTTAACGAACGAAGGGGTAAAGTTTAATAAAACACGAAGTCATTAAAAATGTTAAATCAAGGAAGGCAACCCGGAAAATAGTGTCGTTTCTTAGGATTACCAGTTAGTGATTACTCGCGTGCTACGTGTATCGACCCTAAGGTATCGACCCTACGATTATAGAGGGCAACTCGATAATGTTTGACTCTTTGTCTGAGTCAACTCTAACCTACTCTGGTAACCTATTTTCTTTTTTAACTTTAGAAAGGATAGAAACTGCAACTACAGCATTGTAGGATCAGCTATTATTATTATATAAAGAGGTAATGTCGCTAAGTTTGTTTTTAGGGGGTAATCTTTGGAACTACTGAACCGATTTAAAAAATTCTTTCACCAGTAGAAAGCTACATTATTCCTGAGTGACATAGGCAAAACGGGATCTTTAAAAACCTAAATCTACGCGGGCGAAGCCGCGGGGATCAGCTAGTATTATATAAAAGGAAAAGCTAACTGACTGACTGATTGACTGATCTATCAACGCACAGCTCAAACCACTGAACGGATCGGACTGAAATTTTGAATGCAGATAGCTATTATGATGTGGGCATCCGCTTTGAAAGGATTTTTAAAATTCAACCCTTAAGGGGGTAAAATAGAGTTTCGGAATTTGTGTAGTCCACGCGGACGAAGTCGCGGGAATAAGCAAGTTAAAATTGAAATTAAATTAAGTTAAGCAGTAAAGGGTTTCTTAATGTATTAAGTAGGTACCTAAGTTTGCTTTCCAGTGTCAGCCATATATACCAGAAGAGAGGTAGTTAAAATAAAAATGCATGGGAACTTTTCAATACATTCAATTGCAAATTGCCATCACTTAATAACAAAAGTACGGGTAGATGCAATCGCAACGAGCACCAATTACGGCATGTCAGTGGCGATTCAAGCGCCTGGGTAAAATAGCGAATTACCCCAATCAACCGAAAAATACAGGCTGTAACCAGAACGCTAGCAAAAACTTTGCGTTGTCATACTACCTAAATACAATCCAATACCAATAACTTGTCCCATTTTGTAGTTTTAGTGATTTAGTATTTTTCAACCCCGCAATGTATAACGTGCAAAACTCGGGTCAAGGCCGGGCGTCGTAGGGACTGGAATTGCCTACTTACGCAACGTTCATTGACTTCTAGCGTCAGTTCGATGTTTTATTTGCTATATATCGTGAACTTTTACAAAATATATGCTTTTTTTTTGTATTTGTTTGCGTTTTTAGGGTTCCGTACCTCAAAAATAAAAACGGAACCCTTATAGGATCACTTTGTTGTCTGTATGTCTGTCTGTCAGTCTGTCAATACTGTATGTTATCATATCAGTAATCATCAGTAGTATCACCTGTCTTCGTTTTTGCTAGCGTTCTGGTTACATCCTGTATAACTAAAAATACTAAACCGAGAATTGAGAAAAAATTACACTCGCCTTTGAAATTAAATTAGGGAAAGGTTCACGTTTTTCGGTGAGGTTTTTAAGCTTGACCCATAATCGTACTTGTATTATAAACTAGTTGATGCCCGCGACTTCGTACGCGTGGATTTAGGTTTTTTCAAAATCCCGTGGGAACTCTTTGATTTTCCGCGATAAAAAGTATGTCCTATGTCACTCTCCACGTCGTTATCTATAACCATGCAAAAAATCACGTCAATCCGTTGCTCCTTTGCGACGTGATTAAAGGACAAACCAAAACACCAACAAACAAGCACAATTTAGCATTTATAATAAGGGTACTGATGAAGCGACTTTATTTTATACTATGTAGAGATTTCCGCAACGTAACGCCTGCTTCTATACAACATACAAAATTGAGACAGATTCTAGTACCCGTTGGCACCCTCAAGTACGGATCCTTAACAGTTACAATTTTTCAACAGCCACGAGCGGCTTTCATATTAAAATAGAAAATGGAAGCGTCTGTAAGTTGTTAAGTATTTACGGCACACTGTAAGGCGCGCTGAGAACTACGCGAAGTACCAAATTAAAAAGGAATTCAAAACATATTTACTCGTAATTTAACGCTCTTCGTTATATTTTACCAAAAAAAATCTTTACGAAAATAGTTATACCAACTATAATGCTTGTAACATTTTTTAGGGTTCCGTGCCTCAAAAGGAAAAACGGAACCCTTATAAGATCACTTTGTTGTCTGTCTGTCTGTCAAGAAAGCTACAGGGTACTTCCCGTTGAGCTAGAATCATGAAATTTGGCAGGTAGGTGGGTCTTATAGCTGGCTTTAGGGGAAAAATCTGAAAACCGTGAATTTAGGGTTAGATCACCCAAAAAAGATTAAATTGTGGTCATGAACTAATAATTAGTATTTTCAATTTTCGAAGTAAGTAACTATATCAAGTGGGGTATCATATGAAAGGTCTTCACTTGTGCATTCTAAAACAGATTTTTTTTTATTTTTATGCATCATAAGTCGCGAACATAAGCTGGTAATAAAATGACGGGATTTTTTTTTGTATAGCGGCAGTTTATGGGGCCAAAATTTATTCTTAAAGAGAATAGTTTTTAAAAATCATGATTTTACTAATTTTATACATTACTAGCTGCCCTGGCGAACTTCGTTCCGCCTAACAGTCGATTCAATTTTTTTAAATTTTTCTCTCCGTAAGAACCATCTTCGTACTTAAAGGAATAATATAAAAAAAGAATTAGCGAAATCGGTTCAGCTGTTCTCGAGATTTCCGATGACCAACACATTTAGTGATCCATTTTTATATTATGGAAGATAATTGTTTCGAGTAAAATCTAGAACTAAAGTGAAATTGCGTGCCCCACTTCTACAACTTTTTTTATTTTTTATAAGAAATTAACGAGTGAGGCACGCTATTTGTTTCGAATATAATTTCTATTTCATGTAGATATTTTACGTAAATGCATCATATATTTTTGCTTTTTCCATAATTGTAATTCATAGAAATGTCTTCATTTCAAAACTTATTATTGATTCGAGGCATTGAATTAAATTTTGTGTACTAACTCCAGAGAAACGCAGTTAAAATATCCAAGAAACTAGATTATAACATACCTTTTACCTTACCAAAAGTTACTCTGCTATGGAGTAGAAATCCCTAGAATCTATGCGTACTGCGTATGAATTATCATATATATCTACATACCAAACAGGGCGCTATCCAAAAAAACTTATACACACATCGAATCTCACTTTTTGGAACAATCAAATTCCAAACAAATGAAAAACATTTTTAAATATAAAAGAAGTTTTTCAACAATCACATTACGAGAACAAAAAAACTTTGCGAAGTGAAATGGGTTTTTAAACATGCGCTTTCCAACTCTATGCGGTTATCACAATCACTTTACATGTAAGTACGTTCACACAACGTCTATCGACTGTCGACTGTACGACTACGGCGTAGCGGCGACCGGTCTACGCGATGAGCGTCGTAGCACTGACGCCGCCCGTAGCAGCTACGTAGCTCACTGTTTCAATTAACTGCTTTGTTGCCCCGTGTCATTGGTATAGCGATTTCGTCATAAAAACCCAATTGCATACAGTTTGTTTAATTTAAGTCGGCTAGAATGTAGTTTAAATATTTCCTGCCACTCTACGAAAATGTTTCTACGAATGAATAATTTTATTTTAACTCCGCCTTCAGTCTGAGCTCAGTCAAAGTACGGTCTATATGTAGATCTCAACCTAAACTTTTAAAAGAGTGCGTTTGAAATACACGTAGTTTTTATGTAGGAAAAAATTAACATCATATCATTATCATCATCAATCGATAGACGTCCACTGCTGGACATAGATCTCTTGTAGGGACTTCCACACGCCACGACTTTACGCCGCCTGAATCCAGCGAATCCCTTCGACTCGTCTGATGTCGTCCGTCCACCTAGTGGGGGTCTTCCAACGCTTTGCCTTCAGTTGCGAGGTCGCCATTCCAGCACCTTGAGACCCCAACGTCTATCGGTTTTCCGAACTATATGCCCTGCCCATCGCCACTTCAGTACCCGTAGTATAAGATTTTACGTCACACCAAACGTTGCTAGAATTCGAGAGTCGAAACACTTCTGCGTTATAGTAAACTGGATCTTAAGTACCTTGTTTTAAAGCTCAAGTTTGTCTACACATCTACAGCCAGCGCTCCAAGCGGAAACCTTGCGAAATTAAAATCAGTGGCATTGAATTTTTGACTTCAATTCAAGGCTCTTTAGGTCCATTTTACTTTGATGTTATTGTGTTTCGATTCTCGAATTCTAGCAACGTTTGGTGAGACGTAAAATCTTATACTACGGGTACTGCTTTGCAACCCGTTGAGCTCTATCGGTTACTCTAGTTCTCCTACGGATCTCCTCATAATATCATATAATTAAAATTAAAACTAATTTCATTGAAAATTGTATGTAAAAATTGACAATTTGAATTAAATAATTAATTAAGTATCCTTGATATCCTCACTGATAATTATTTATATTGTAACTTGATATGTTTTGAAGAATAATGATTTGTTTCGAAATACATCGCTTTTAAAGATTCACATATAATAACCGATACGTACGTAGATACAATATAGTCTTCTTTAAATTCATTGTGTTTTGGCTTAGCATTTATTTGCCGCATAAAATCGTGTAGAATTTCGGATTCCCTACGTAATCCCGCCGCCTAATTCCAAAAAACTGGCAGAAAGAACGATTTAGCTGTCCAAATGATATATATTCTCGGTGACAACTTAAGAATTCCAAATAAAGCAAACTTTTTGCTTATTTTGTATATTCCCCAAAGCTTTTGTTAAAATTACGGATTATCTAAAATACTGAACTATTACCCTACTCAATCGCCTACTAACACCTAGTAAATCGTGTTCATAATCATAACAAAATTATTATTTGTTTTAATTCAATACAATGGACACCTGACTCAAAATAAAGTGACACCTTTTATACCTTATAATCCTCTTCTTTTTATTTTCTTTTGAATAAAACCGTCCGAGCGACTGAGCTAAATTTTTAAAGAGAAAGTCTTTAATTCCGCATTATTATTTTATTTATTCCAGGTAAAATTTATTATTTAGATTTCCGAATAAAAATTAGGGTTTGACAGCAATCCATCACCATAATCAACCATCAAGAAACATTGCAGTAAGGTGCAAGTTTTCGACTCCTACATCATCATCCTGAGGAACGCCATGCGTTTACCGGGATGATATGAGATGTCAAGACTCTGCCACCGGTTCGGAACTAGTCTTTCATTATTCGGACCTATTAGTCACATTGCCCTACCCATTGCCACTTCAGCTTCGCAATCCGTTGAGCTATGTCGGTTACTCTAGTTCTCCTACGGATCTCCTCATTTCTGATTTGATCACGTAGAGAAACTCCAAGCATAGCTCTCTCCTTCGCCCGCTGAGTGACTCTGAGGCCCATAGTTCATAAAACCGACAGACAGATAGCATTTTCTTTTGAATGATCAAGTAATTTTTAATCTTGCAACTATTCAATTCTACAATTATTTCATTCTCTTCTTCTTCTGTACTGTGCTTTGTTTTAATTTCTAAGTTCTAAGTCATAATCGGTTGGGCAGCGTTCAGGAAGCTTCGAGATGTCTTCTTGTCCAAAATTCCTCAGTGCTTGAAGACCAAAGTCTTCGTACAGGGCTTGTTGCCAGTGATGACATATGGATCCGAGACATGGTCGACTATGGGCCTCATAAGAAAGCTCAGAGTCACTCAGCGGGCGATGGAGAGAGCTATGCTTCGAGTTTCTCTACGTGATCAAATCAGAAATGAGGAGTTCCGTAGGAGAACTAGAGTAACCGACATAGCTCAACGGGTTGCGAAGCTGAAGTGGCAATGGGCAGGGCACATAGTTCGTACAACCGATAGACGTTGGGGTCCCAAGGTGCTGGAATGGTGACCTCGCACCGGAAGACGCAGCGTTGGAAGACCCCCCCCACTAGGTAACGGACACGGACAATATCAGACGAGTCGCAGGGAGCCGCTGGATTCAGGTGGCGCAAGACCGTGGCGTGTGGAAGTCCCTACAAGAGACCTATGTCCAGCAGTGGACGTCTATCGGTTGATGATGATGATGATGAGCCACATTGCAACTTTCTATCCTGTTGGCAGTTTATTGCGCACTCAAGGAGCCTCACTTTCAACCAAGACAGGTTCGGTTTCGGTTTTAATAAACATCCTCACTTTGCCTCACGTCGCGGCCGCTAAGACTGAGCCTCTACAAAATGGACACCGCATTTTTTATGCATTTGATGTAGCTCGATTAACAAGCTCCCGCCCCCTTTCTTCGCTATAACTTGATAATCTTGTTGTCAGTTGCGGCGAGCGCCTATTCACCCGCGGTTCCGCGCTAACTGCCACGATTGAGACCTTCACATTCAATCTACAAACCATTACCACTCTTATTTCTAGCTATATAAGAGTCAAATTTAACATGATTATCAAGATATGGATTTGAATGGAGCCCCCGACGTTGACCTGCCACTTTTTAATGAGTCTGTTTTGAACGTCAGTTGTCAGATAAAAATAAGGTGTTCCAACTCCGGTATTCTTGTGTTTCTGTTGTAAGGACTCCTTAAATTAGTACGGAATCGGGTTAACATTTCGAAAAGGTTTACGAATGTTTAAAATTTTGCTTTCAATTAATTTAGGTCAGCTTTGTGTTTGTACTTTTTAAATAACCTCCTTATATTATGACTAGCTTATGCTCGCGACTTCATTCGCGTGGATTACAAAAATTTCAAACCCCTATTTCACGCCCTTAGGGGTTGAATTTTCAAAAATCCTCTCTTAGCGGATGCCTACGTCACAATAGCTATCTGCTTGCCAAATTTCAGCCCGATCCGTCCAGTAGTTTGAGCTGTGCGTTGATAGATCAGTCAGTCAGTCAGTCAGTCAGTCAGTCAGTCAGTCAGTCAGTCACCTTTTCCTTTTATATATATAGATGACACGATGGACCAGTGATAAATTTAAAGAGGATGGGAAAAATGGTATAAGAATTTATAGCTGAGAACCAAAGGTCAAATCAAATCATTCTGATCGCCATAGCCAGAGATATGCACGTTTGAGTCCAGGTTGACATGGCAGTCGGGGTATGACGTCACCCGCACTCGCTCGCACCGGGTTAGTGCGGGGGCTGTGCGGGTGTGCGGAGCGTTCCCACCCCGATTACCAATTCGACCTGTCGGGTGCTATACTTACCTATTGAAGGGTTCTAACTATTATGCTAGTCATGATTATTATTAAAGGCATTATTTTTTACAATCTATTAAGGCCTACACTTGCATTGAAATAAAAATAGAATTTTTATTCAAATAAACTGTTACAAGTGCCTTTTTTTTTTTTTTTTTTTTTTTTTTTTAATACAATAAAACTTAAAGCTAGCCTTATCTAATTACTATATAAATCATGACCGCGTGGAATGGTGCCTTTGAATCGTCGATAAATCTACCATTTGGTTGATTCGAAAACTTTATTCTACTCCGAATATCGTGGATGGATCATGTTTCATAATTATTAAAGTCTTTATCAAATCTAATTAGGAACGTTCTACGGAAGCATAACAAAATATAGGACAATAGAATATCAGTAACCGGGATCTTATACGCTAAACGTATTAATAATTTCCTTGACAAGGCCTTTGAAAAGGCACAAAGCAACTAGCGTGGCGATAAAGCAAAATAATAATGATTTACAAAGAGCGGCCGGCCGTCTTGTAATGCCCCCTTCCTTTTTAGTCAGCCTTTGCTTTTCCAAAGAGGCTTTGGGAAAACGGAATAGAATGAGTAAAGTATCCCTCAACGGGGAGACGCTATATGCAATGTTAATTATCTTTAACCAATGCACCAGCTCATTGGGTCATACAAAGCTTGCTTTTGTGTCAGCCATTGCTTTTCCAAAGAGCCTTTGAGGAAACGGAGTAGAATAAGTAAAATATCTTTCAACGGGCGAGACGCTATATGCAATGTTACTTATCTATAACCAAACGGTCCGGCCATTCGGTCGTATTATGCAATGTATCGGGGTATACTTATCGGTCGGTCGGTTATATTTACAGATTATATATTTTTCTAGTTTTGTTTCAGTTTTCTGATAGATATTAAGACGTTTAATTAATCTAGGAGTTAATTACTCTCTTTAAAAACTTGCAGCCTGACAAACAGTCTTTAAATAATATGAGGCTTATGTTATATTTTAAAGCATAAAATAATTTAAACATGCTTGTTTAATTTAAATTACCAGAATCATATGCTCAGGAAAATTGTCTTCATTTATTTCTGCATGAAAGGCAGCCAATCCGTTGCAGGCTTCGAAAGTTTTGTTCGAAATGGCTTGTCTAGTGCAAACTAGTTCATAGAGGTTGTTGTCTAATATGACTTTGTCGACGAAAATGCCAGACCAACGAAAAGAGTCGGTTTGGATAATAAAGAAAGAGCATGTTAGAAATACTATAAACCTGTGTTCCTCAATGGAAACAGACATAAGAAACTGTTGAGACAAATAAGGGGGCAGCGGGCCGTGAAATTTATCCCCGGAATCCGTATAAAAATTAAACTCTGCGGCTCTTTTTCAGCGGCCACTCTCGCATTACCCGGGTATTTCCGGGAATATTTTAATTGAGATTACAATAAGTCATTGTGTAAGGCCCACATTTATTTTTTTGAAAACGATCCTCGAATTAGGGCGTTTGTAACGAGAATTATATGTACCTCCTACAGTGAAATTATATAACAATCTAAATATATATAAAGAAAAGGTGACTGACTGACTGACTGATCTATCAACGCACAGTTCAAACTTCTGGACGGATCGGGCTGAAATTTGGTATGCAGATAGTTATTATGACGTAGGCATCCACTAAGAAAGGATTTTTGAAAATTCAACCCCACTCGATTCCCCGGCCTCGACCCCCCGGCCTCGACCCTGGTCTATTTACATTACTTTTTGCCGCGTACTGTGCCACATTTTACCAGTATGCCCAATATTAATTAGATACTTAATCGATTTAATAATAATATGCACATAGCATACAGATGTTAGTAATGTTCATATTAATAATAGCGAATCAGTGATCAAACTATCTAGGAGTGCCAAATTACTATGTATTATGTTAATAATATGTATGTGCAATTGTATGAACTTAATGAATGTGCAGGTATTTGCTCAATCGATACTGATATAATACAAGAATTAAGTAGATATTATATTGTGTGAGGTATCATAGATACCTACTGGTTGAAGCTAAAGCTACCAAGGAAGCCTTAAAAGAAGAGTGACTATAGGCATCTTCTAGGCAGGCGCAATTCACCTAGACTTGGTTTAAAAAAGCATGAAAAATTGTGCGAAAAATAAACAAAATATACTATCTTTGTGTAAAGATACATATTATTACAAACAAACTGCCAAAAATGCCGCTTCAATTTTATTTTGTTTGTAACAGGAACAAAAAGTACGTAAATGTTTAAATATTGCAATATAAAACTACATTATTTATTTAGGTACCTACTGGGGCCGATTCTCTTGTACACAATCTCTAAACTAAACTAAATTAACAGGTCTAAATCTATTGCTATCCTTTTCCGCAAGCAACATTATGAAAGGGATAGCAATATATTTAGACGTACTATTTTAGTTTAGTTTGAGTACAACGGAATTATACACAATTAGATACATCTGGTAGAGCGTGGATATTTACAGGAACACTTTTTGACGTCATCTCATCTATGGCTCGAACCCATCTATGGCTTATCTAGTAATTTTCCATCTAAGGAAATAACTGAGTTTCCTGACAGCTACTTTCAGTAAAATCTGAATTGCGAACCTGAGGTAGATTCACTACGATAAAAAAGCTGTTTTCTCAAAGCCTGCAATAAGTGCCTTTTGTGCTATTATCAGTTTCTTTAAAGTTGAAGAAATACATTGTAATGAAACCTGCATGTCTTAGATTGTCCCACGGCGGCGTTACCACTAGATTACAACATGGGGTTATTCAGGGGCCGGACCAATAAATTCCTGAAAGGCCGGCAACGCATCGGCAGTTCCTCTGGTGCTGAAAATGTTCATGGGCAGTGGTAATCACTAAACATCAGGTGACCAACATTTTCATAGCACACGGTATATTAAACACTAGCTGATGCCCGCAACTTCGTTCGCATGGATTTAGGTTTTTAAAATCCCGGGGAAACTCTTTGATTTTCCTGGATAAAAAGTAGCCACACTTTAAAGTAGTACACTTTCGCATTTATAATAAGGGTACTGATTAATTAATCATTTTTTCGGTTACACTCGTATATCAAGAAGGAAGTGTACCTACTCGCGCATTCAAAAATGATTAACTACATAATCTGCATATAATGTACATCAATTAATGTCATACGACTGTTTGTTAACACATACTATGCGTGCCAGGACAAATGTGTAATGTAATTAAATTGCTGTAAATGCCCACCGGCGATTTCATTGGTGGAAACTTTTAATGAGGTGTTGCTACAATTAAATTTTGACTACACAATTTTTCGAATAAACAAATCCTGCATCGCTAAGGTCTGCGTACCTGTATGTAGTCGAAATTCCACGGACACTTACGAAGCGATTTACCTCTTCGTGTTTAATTCGAACCGCTAGGATATGGAGCTCCCTTCCAGCATCAGCCTTTCAATAACGTTGAACAAACATTATGTTAAACTACTCCTTTCAAGTTGATAGCACTAATAGTTACTGAAATAATCAGGTTGTGAAAGACGGATAAACCAATTTATTTTTGGGGTTCTATTTTTACTGTTTTAGTACGTAATCCTAAAAAATGCTTAACTCTTATAACTAAGCTATACAAGATGTAACCAGAATGCTGGCAAAAACGAAGACGTGTGATAGTACTGATGATAATTGATATGATACCACAAAAAACGCGAAAAAAATCCTATAATCTTGTAAATAAGACACAGACACACATACACTCACACATACACACACACATACATATGTTGTGAATCAGAACACAATGTGTGTGAATAAGACACAGACACACATAAAACGCGAAAAAAATCCTATAATTTTGTAAATAAGACACAGACACACATACACTCACACATACACACACACATACATATGTTGTGAATCAGAACACAATGTGTGTGAATAAGACACAGACACACATACATATGAGTATTGTGTGAATGTGTAATGAGTTAATTAACTTTTATATTTTTATATTATTGTAAAGCTTGTTTAAATTATCAAACGTACTGTTATAAATTTATAATTAATATTTATTTAAGTAATCTGTAAAAAAAATTAATCCTATTTGGCCTTATTTTCAGTCTGTTATTATGTAAAATTATATTGTATATATCGCTGTTGATTGCAAAAAACGAATAAAATAAAATAAAATAAAAAGTAAACATTTACGATATATTGCAAATAAAACATCTGACTGACGCTAAATGTCAACGAACGATGCGTAAGTAGGCCACTCGGAGCCAATTGCGGGTTTGAAAAATACTAAATCACTAAAACTACAAAATGAGGCAAATAGTTATTGGTTTAGGTAGTGAAACAATAACGCTAAGTTTTTGGTAGCGTTCTGGTTACACCCTGTATTATTACAGACGCGTTTCTTTTTACTTCCCTCGGTTGTCTGCATTGTACGACTTAGTGAAAGGTGGAACGAAGCTTAACCTTAATAAGTGTAGCGCCATAAAGCAAACATAAACAAATTGGTTTATAGGGTTCCGTACCCAAAGGGTAAAAACGGCGCCCTATTGATGTCACTCTGCTGTCTGTCAGTGGGCTGTATCTCGGGAACTGTAATAGGTAGAGTTGAAATTTTCACAGAATGTGTATTTCTATTGCCGCTATCAGTTCCATATTATAAATGCAAAAGTGTGTTTGTTTGTTGGTTTGTCTTTCAATCACGTCGCAACGGTGCAACGGATTGACGTGATTTTTTGCATGGCTATAGACCTGGAGAGTGACATAGGCTACTTTTTATTCCGGAAAATCAAAGAGTTCCCACGGGAATTTCAAAAACCTAATTCCACAATAATAAAAAATTCAAAATGGCTTCCATAAAAATTTAAAAAATTAAAAAGTAGATATTATTTTTTGTGTGATGATACGGATCCCTTCGAGTACGAGTGAGGTTCGCACTTGGCCAGTTTTTTATACGATTAGGAATTGTGTAGGTATTATTTGCCGCGCGCGTGAATATTTATGATCGTGACCATTTATATGACGAATGATAATGCCTATATTACCTTTTAACTTCTAGTTATTTATATAATGTTTGAACTAACAAATAACTGAGGTTTCGTTTGTATTCAGTTTCAATAGAGTTGGGTCTATTTAAGCGCCTTGGTCCTAACTACCACGTAGCATTATTTTTTAAGATATATCAGTTTTTCAATATACTTACGTTTTTTTTGTTCGGAATGACCGTGTAATGTTATAGTACGCGATAGGTCAAGATAACAATCGGGGTATGAGGCAGGGGAACGCCCGCACGTCACTCACGCTATCCCGCACTGGATTATTGCGCTGGGTGTGCGGGTGTGCGGGACTCAGACAAAGAATCAAGGTGGACTTGTCAGACGCGTATAACCGAAAGGGACAAAACAACAAAAGAAATCGTACTTACGTATGAAAGGTTATGTTTCATAATTTGTGTTCGCTACAACTTTTACAGCCGATCACACAGCAATGCACCATAAATGGCTTCTACACACCTTCAATACTAAATTTAAAACAGAGAACGAAATAAAAACTCCTAATATTCACAATAAATTACTAACTATCACAGAGGTTTGCTGGGCACAGATAAAAACTGTGCCCAACAAAAAAAGTTAAACTATGACAAAGACAAAAAAATATGTTTTTGCCTTTATCACTCTTCAGAGCTTTTCTATACACCTAGCTTGCTCTAACAAGGTATTATTATCTTGATGCCAAGTCTCCTTGATCCTTAGTCTGAGGTGCGGGGCGATAGCCATCTATACCTGTCGCGTACCTAGTTAGTTGCGGCTGTTTACCATATCTCTCACGTAACTGTCCATAATATAATACAATAATAGACAGGGCTACAGGGCCCTACGCCTAAAACACACAAACTCGAAGTTATTACCAATACGAGGGTAGAAACACAACGCTGCCGTACTTTAGAGCAGATGCGACCGAAATTATAACTGCGACTTCGATAATAACAGTATCTTTATAACCTTGTTGTGTACCCCATTCGTAATGTTTTTGACGATGGCCCCGTATCATATCAGGAAGACAGCATCAAGACCGGGAGCCGCAGCAGAAACAGCTGAAAACAGCAAGCGGCGCAAGTATGCCTCTCTTATAGAGAGTTACATTTTTGTGCCGTTTGCCGTGGAGACCCTGGGGCCATGGAGTCTTAGTGCTAAAAATTTTTTACGAGACATTTCACCGCGATTAATAGCCTCAACTGGTGACAGAAGGGCTGGCTCATTTTTTGCGCAGCGGATCAGCCTGGCTGTCCAGCGCGGAAATGCAGCCAGTATTCTTGGCACCATTCCACGCGGTCATGATTTATATAGTAATTAGATAAGGCTAGCTTTAAGTTTTATTGTATTAAAAAAAAAAAAAAAAAAAAAAAAAAAAAAAATTTGACGATTAAGGTGTCTAAATTATTCACACTGTCGATTACATTTCCATCTTCCTTTTTTCTATGTATAAAAATGAATCGCTAAATGTGTTGCTGATCGCAAATCTCGAGAACAGCTGAACCGATTTCGCCAATTCTTTTTTTATAATATTCCTTGAAGTACGAGGATGGTTCTTATAAAGAAAAATTTATAAAATTGTAAGTATTAAAAAAAATAAAAAATCAAAGAATCGACTGTTAGGCGGTACGAAGTTCGCCGGGTCAGCTAGTTATGTTTAACAAAAAAGGAGAGATTCATCTAAATATACAAAAAGACAAGATTCATCAAAATATACAAAAATAAAAGAAAAATCCTGACTTTTAGATAAATAAAAACGTGAAAAAATAAACGTTAGTCTATGAAACATAAATAAATAAACAAAAAGCCTAAAAAAGTCCTATAAACGACAGTTAACACAAACACTAAATTTGATGAAAATCTCAATTAAGTAACAAACTAAGCATAAAAATAAGATTTTCGCTATCTACACACTCGTCAAGTTTTGCTTTACTTACTTACATAAAGCAATTTAGCACTTTGAACAGTGTTCACGAGCTTTCAAGTCAGTAGTTTTCATAAGCGAGACGAGCGGAACTCAGAACTTCGTCTATTGAATGAATGTTCAATTAAACGTCCACAATATTAGACAATTAAGGCTATACCATATTCACAATTATCCGTTTATCAGTATAGAGGCTAGAACCAAGAGTAAAATGTGAGAAGGATATTTTTTATCAGAAAAGGATGTTATTCACTGTAGAGTAGAGTTAGTTTTTGACAACCTCCCTGGCGCAGTGATCTTTCTTATTAGTGTGAGGTCCCGGGTTCGATTCCCGGCAAGGGTTTGGAATTTTAAAATTTCTAAATTTCTGGTCTGATCTTGAGGGAAGCTTCGGCCGTGTAGAAACCAAAGGGGTATGGGTTTAATAAAGACTGCCATACTCCTTCCAGATTAACCCACTTCCATCTTAGATTGCATCATCACTTACCACCAGATGAGATTGCAATCAAGGGTTAACTTGTATCTGAATAAAACATCCATAAAAAAGAGTGCCCAGAAACGGATGGTTTCAATTTCAAAATAAAAGATAATTTGAATTTATTTACTTCTTATTTATTAGGAGATTCTACGACCCGGCAAGAAACTCAACACTTTTTTTAAATACATTGAAACATAATTATTTCGAGTTATTGCATTTATAGATTTTAATTAAAAACTTCCAAAAGTCGCAAACATTAATTACAAGTCGAGTTTACTATGTTAAATAATCCATACTAATATTATAAATGCGAAAGTGTGTCTGTCTGTCTGTCTGCTAGCTTTAAACCCAACCGTTTAACCGATTTTGACGAAATTTGGTACAGAGATAGCTTGCAACCCGGGGAAGGACATAGGCCTTTTCATCCCGAAAAATAAAAGAGTTCCCACGGGATTTCTAAAAACCTAAGTCCACGCGGACGAAGTCGCGGGCATCATCTAGTATTATAATATATATCCCCTAAATCACGATTGGAGGTATTTTATTTTATTTTTATTTTATTTAATAAATTAACTAACGGCTACTTACACTAATACATTTTTTTTTAAAAAACTTAAGTCTGAAAATATTACTTACTAAGTGCAGTCGCCAATTATAAGTTAATACAACATTTACATACATATGTGACAAAATAAAAAACAAACATCAATAAGATTACAGAATAAATTTATTATGTATATCGCTCTTTACTAAAATTAGTTATTTAAAACGCTTTATATAATTCCTAGTACATGATATCAAAGTCACTTGGCGCCTAATTAAATCTCCAGTTGTGGGACAACCCTAATAACTTCACACTTGATGCGCAGTGATCATTATCTGGAACCGGCGAGTTCGTTAACGAACAGCTGTTTTAATTTCCTTGCAGATAAATTATGAGGAGCCATTAATTTATTTCCACTTTCACGCAGTTATAGTATTTCTACATTAAAACTAATTTTCACCGTGTCGTAACGATTTTGGGAACTTTTTTAGGGTTTCGTGTCCGACAAGTGCTAGCGGGACCCTATTACAAAGCCTACGCTGTCAATCCGTCTGTCTGTCAGTGGGTGTATCTCATGAACCGTTATAGGTAAAGAATCAAAATTTTCAGAGTGTGTATTTCTATTGCCGCTATAACAACAAAAAATTTCAAAATGGTTACCATGCAAATTAAAGAAAATTAATACTACATTCAAACTCATTTTCACCGTGTCGTAACGATTTAGAGAGCTTTTTTAGGGTTCCGTGTCCGACGGGTGCCAGCGGGACCTTATTAGAAAGCCTACGCTGTCAATCCGTCTATCTGTCAGTTGATGTATCTCATGAACCGTTATAGGTAGATAGATAAAATTTTCAGTGTGTATTTCTATTGCCGCTATAACAACAAAAAATAAAAAACTAAGATGACGAATTTCAAAATGGTTACCATGCAAATGAAAGAAAATTAAAATCGCCATATAAAATGTGTTACAGATGGGACTAGTGAAAGAATTACCTACTTATACTCGAATGCCGCACATGTTTGGTAGAGGTGTTCAATAACTATTTCCAATCCAATCCATCAGCCTGTTTGCGTCCAATGCTGGACACAGGACTTTCCAAGAACGCGCCACCAAACACGGGCCTCCGCCTTCCTCATCCATCCGCTCCCTACCACCTTCTTCAGGTCATCGCTCCAGCGGGCTGGAGGGCGTCCCACATGTCTGCTCCATCGGCCGTCGGTTCTGCGACAGACATGACGTGCCCAGTGCCACTTCAGCTTGCTAATCCTTTGAGGTCGGTCGCTTTTATTCTCCTGCGAATTTCCTCGTTCCGGATTAATCTAAATATATAAAAGGAAAATGTGATTGACTGACTGACTGATCTGTCAACGCACAGCTCAAATTACTGGACCGATCGAGCTGAAATTTGGCATGCAGATAGCTATTATGACTTAGGCATCCGCTAAGAAAGGGTTTTTGAAAATTCAACCCCTAAGGGGGTAAAATAGGGGTTTGAAATTTTTGTAGTCCACGCGGACGAAGTCGCGGGAATAAGCTAGTTAATTACTATTTAACTGACCGAAAAGCCTTGAAGCGCAGTTTACATAAGAATACAGAAACCTTTGCCGAGAGAGATCAAGTATGGAAACTTTAATGAAATCCGTGTACAGCACTTTTTGTGATTACCGCTTTTAAACAGACAGATGCGGTGGGCGAACTTCACTTCAAACTGTGTAGTGATTCCCAAAAGTACATTCGAATACGAGAGAATTTCTAATTGTGGCACGTTCCAAAGCAAATATGCTCGCATTACAATTTGGCCAACTTTTAATCCCTTAGACGGAGTATACGTTACGCAGAGATCATTGTATTAAGACATTTGGAACATTATTAACATATTTTTCTTTATAAGCTTAATATGGTATTAAAACTTTTGCTTAAATTACATGTTAGATAGGTTCTCTTCATCTATCTTCATCTAAATATATAAAAGGAAAAGGTGACTGACTGACTGACGGATCTATCAACGCACAGCTCAAACTACTGGACGGACCGGGCTGAAATTTGGCATACAGATAGCTATTACGACGTAGGCATCCGCTAAGAAAGGATTTTTGAAATTTCAACCTCTAAGGGGGTGGAATAGAGATTCAAATGAGTTAAACTTCCTTCAATAATAATTAATTTTCAATTTTTCAATCATTTCAATAACGCTCATGAATTTTAAACAGTTATCTGGCACAACGAACCGTTAAATTTTAATATCTATACAAGCTGCGGGTATTTTGCGTATTTAAAGCATCCCAAATTTCAATACCGCGTCCTCACGTCAACGCGTCGCCATTAGAGCTAATGCATTTCGCGAGCTTATATTAAACGCTACTTAAGCCTCAAATCCCGGTGTAGGGTGGCGGAGGTAAACAAATGGTGCAAGTGACGTGTTTTGTAAAGCCCTACCAGCGACGTAATGCGACAAAAGTGACGATGCCGAGTTTGAAAGGAAACAAAATATGGTTTCGTATTTGTACGTGTTTCGTCGATATTTGTTTCTTGTTTGATTAGAATCATTTCTATAGAGAGTTTTTATCTTACAATATCATTGTGAATCGCCTAAATCAGAATCGTTCAGAAATCTCAGACGATTCTGTTTTAAAAAACCGCCCAAGTATTAGTAGAACTTCCGCGAATTTAGTAAGACATGTACAATGGCGCATAAAAACTGAAATATAAGAGAATTTTATATCTTCTAAATATATAAGAGAAAAAGCTGACTGACTGACTGACTATCTATCTATCAACGCACAGCTCAAACTACTGGATGGATCGGGCTGAAATTTGGCATGCAGATAGCTATTATGACGCAGATATCCGCTAAGAAATGTTTTTCAAAAATTTAACCCCTCGGGACAAAATAGGGCTTTGAAAGTGTAGTCCACGCGGACCAAGTCGCGGGCGTAAGCTAGTTCCGTATAAAATCCAAAAGGTAAAAAAATATCTTTTTAAATAAAAAAAGATACAAAGTGTAAACTAAGCGCTGAAGGTGCGCAATATAATATATCTGTTGAACTGTCCGCATTAAGCGATATGGGGCAAACCTCATTGTTTGCTCGCCCCAACTGAGCCCCGCGATTCCGATTTACATACAAAACTGAGCTAAAGCCATTGATTTAAAACAGTAAGGAGAGACGGTTTAAAATTACGACAAAGATGTAGTATTCTGTATAAAAACTAAAAGATAAAAAATGTGTACCTATCTTTTAAAATAAAAAAGGATATACTTAAAGTGTAAAAACTAATTTCAATGGCATGACCTGGTAATTTACCGCTTCGGTTTGTTTCATAGCATTTTTTAAATCGACTCTTGGTAAAACATTTATTCCATCTTTTGATGTTAAAAGTTCTAGTTTAAATTTTTTGCACAAAAAGATCTGCTATCTGCTTAGGTTTCTGCACGTTTGCAACTATCACTAGCAAGCTTTGTTTGCAGTCAAAAAAATTTAGCTGCATTCCAAAAAAATATAGTTTCATTCTAGAGTCATTTTTTTACAGGCGCGATATCTCAGTATTTTGTATCTATGGCTAAAACTTTACATTTTATTCCAACATCTCGCTGGTTGTTGAGGTACATACCGATATAACTAAAATATACCTACTGAAAATTAAAAATATTTGTTTCATCGAACTTTTGATTCTATTTTTAATGAAAGTAAAAACGGGAAACTAATACGGAAAATAAATGGTCAAAGTTCTAAGTCTTCTAATTTTCTTGGAAGAATTTTTGATTATTAATAATTCGTTCAGTATTATGATTTACTAGCTGATGCCCGCGATTTCGTCGTCGTGGATTAATGTTTTTAATATAACTCTATAAGAACTCTTTAATTTTCCAGAATATAAAATCGTCTCCATACCAGCTATCTCTGTGCCAAAAACGTCAAGATGGGTTCGATGCCTGAGGTATAGATTCATGTAGGCTTGCAAAGTAGGTATTTGCTGGTATAATTTATTAGCTATGTGTGTTGTGTGAGTCAGAAAACATTTTGAAGGCAATTCAACTGGGAAGAAAAAGTTTAATGATTTAATGTTAATTTATTTTATTTACCGCAAAGATTTCATTACGATACAACTTTTATGCCGGTTGGCCGTATTCCTTTTACATACATTAAACTTTTATGTATCTAAAAACCTTTCCCAAAAACAAACAATGAAGCCCCGGATTAAAATACATCCAATGGGAGATTCGCGTTAACAAACGCTCATAATGAAGTCCTATACGGTTTTTAGGTTTGATATAGATAGGCTTGATTATATTTAGGCTTGACTTAGTGTCAGACAAAAATATAAAAATTATTATATTTTTTTAAATATATTATTGTATTTTATATTATTATATTATTATATTTTTATATATTATTATATTCTTTTAAACATATATTTTTTCAAATAGCAGCAAATTAACAGGTGCGTTCAGTGATTACCGCCGCCCAGAAACATTTGCAGTACCAGAGGAACCGTGTTGCCGGCTTTTCAGTAATTTGTTGAATAACCCCATGACCATCTCTCGAACAACCCTTTGTTGAAATCTAATGGGAATACCGCCCAAGCCAATTGGATTAACAATTTGAAAATGCGTGGAAAAATAAAATTGGCCCTAATTTCTTGTGCAAGGGCTTTGCTTGCAAGATTAGAAATTAAAGGTTATTAGTGAGTTTTAATTAAAATTTTATTATCTGGAGTAGAGACCGCGTATCAGCAAGCGCAGTGTGGGACGACCTCCAACCCGCTGGACTGACGACCTTAAGAAGATAGCGGGAAGTGGGTGGATGAGGAAGGCGGAGGATCGTGTGTGGTGGCGTGCTCTTAGGAAGGCCTATGTCCAGCAGTGGACGCAAACAGGCGGATTGATTTATTAAATAAAAAATATATTTTAATAATGTCTGCTTTAGGAACGACATTAATAATATTAGGTATAAATTTATATAGGTATAATAATTAACAATAAAACACTCGGATTTGGTTTTAAGCATACAAAAGCGATATATAAGTTGTTAACATTATAACATGCAGAGAACGAAATTTCAGACCTAGCAAAGAACTTACAAAATTTAGAGGCCCGATAAGTGAAGCGGTGGAGCTTTGAAGTGCTCCTTTGTCCTAGACATTACGCCGTATAGAGTAATGAAAGGAACGACTGCTAAACGTTCCTTCTAAGCTAGGGAACTATGCCTCAAGTTAAAGGAGAGAAATTAAAATATTATGTTGTACGAGATGGCGTGAAAAGGTAATCACGTAGTATTTTACATTCAAAATTATGAACAACAGTTACATCGATGGGCGGCGTCTATAAAAGGAAAAGGCCGAAATAAAAAACTGCCGAAATGTAAATCACTACCCATTTATAAATGCAAGTGTGTTTGTTAGTTTGTCGTTCAATCACGTCGCAACGGAACAACGGATCGACTTGATTTTTTGCATGGGTATAGTTAAAGACCTGGAGAGTGACATAGGTTCACTATTTTTTATCCTGGAAAACCAAAGAACTTCCCTCGGTAATTTAAAAACCCTAAATCTAAATATATGTATACCCTACTAAACCCTAAATATATATTTTAGTTTTATTTTCTGAGTATTATTAAAATAAATAGTTTAATAAATTAGAGATTACAACAGAAAAAAAGTATGGATTAAAGACGAGAAAATTATAGTTTTAATTGAAAATTAAATATAATTATTAAACATCACGGTAAATTAAATATACACTATATATTTTATTAAGTTGGTGCTAGATACAGCAAAATTACTTATCTTCACAAATAAATCTAAGATTTATTTGAAAAACTACCCTGATCATAACTACCTTTATCATTTATACTTATCAATTAAAATAATATCCAAGCGCAACCTATCTAACCCTCAATAAATTTATTTGTATGTCTAGGCATTACGTATAGAATATAGGTAGAACCCGATATAAAAACTAGACAAAATGAAGGATCTATTTTATTTTATCCCGGCGCGAATAATGCAAGTCATAATAAGTAATGACGTCATTACACCGTGACTCCAGCGGGTATGCGGGATGATTCATCTTTTAATACGTCATATTATGTGAAATTTTATACATTCCCTCCACCTCGATGTTTGTAGATAGCAGACATATTGCTTTAAGAATAAAGGAGCTCCATCACCTTGATGATCTTTTTAGGGTTCCGTCACTTTGTTGTCTGTCTGTCTGTCCGTCTGTCTGTCTGTCAAGAAACCAACAGGGTACTTCCCGTTGACCTAGAATCATGAAATTTGGCAGGTAAGTAGGTCTTATAGCAGACATTATTTTATCCTGTTTCTCGGTTAGGGGTTTTTTGGTGCGTATAAATACAATCATCTTCATAACATCTCCAGCCCATTTATGAGAATGGGGCTCCGTTACCGAGAACTGTTACAGTAAAGTTACAAATACAAGATTTTACAATTACAAGTACAGTTGACATCGTTGAGCAAGGGAATGAACATAATAATATGATAATATCCGGGGATACATTATAATTATTTCATAAACCCTTAAAACCGCATGGAATACAAAAGAATACACCGCGCGGTCAGTGGGGCAACGTGATAGCAGAATAACTGTTCAAATTGAATGAACGTCGGTTGTATAAGTCGGCAAATAGTACCAACTGTGCAACTCTGCAACGGTATCGTGGAAAATCACTGGACGCAATACGGGGGCAATTTCTGGGTGCATTTTGTTTTATCGCTCATTCACATAGAGTTGGGATTATGGAGCAACAACCTAGTCATAAATATATATCATAAACCTTTGAAACCGCATGGAAAAAAAGAATACACCGCGCGGTCAATGGGGCAACGTAATAGCGGGGTAACTGTTCAAATTGAATGAACGTCGGTTGTATAAGTCGGCAAATAATACCAACAGTGCAACTCTGCAACGGTATCGTGGAAAACGACTGGACGCAATACGGGGGCAATTTCTTGATGCATTTTGTTTTATCGCTCATTCACATAGAGTTGGGATTATGGAGCAACAACCTAGTCATAAATATATATCATAAACCTTTGAAACCGCATGGAAAAAAAGAATACACCGCGCGGTCAATGGGGCAACGTAATAGCGGGGTAACTGTTTAAATTGAATGAACGTCGGTTGTATAAGTCGGCAAATAATACCAACTGTGCAACTCGGCAACGGTATCGTGGAAAATCACTGGACGCAATACGGGGGCAATTTCTGGATGCATTTTGTTTTATCGCTCATTCACATAGAGTTTGGATTATGGAGAAACAACCTAGTCATAAATATATATCATAAACCTTTGAAACCGCACGGAAAAAAAAGAATACACCGCGCGATCAATGGGGCAACATGATAGCAGGGTAACTGTTCAAATTGAATGAACGTCGGTTGTATAAGTCGGCAAATAATACCAACTGTGCAACTCTGCAACGGTATCGTAGAAAATGACTGGAGGCAATACGGGGGCAATTTCTGGGATCATTTTTTTATCGCTCATTCACATTGAGTTGGGACTATGGAGCAACAACCTGATCATAATATCGTCAACCCATTGCTGGATCACTAAAGAGAACGGGTCTCCTCTCAGAACGAGAAGGGTTTGGCGATAATCTACCATGCTGGCCAAGTGCAGATTAACGGATTTTACACACTTTAGAGAACATTATGCAGAACTATGAGGCATGCACGTTTTCTCACGATGTTTTCTTTTAACCGTTCACGGTTAAAGCAAGCGATTATTAATTACTTAAACTCACATTACTCCAAAAACTTATAAGGGTTCGAAGCCAGGCCTTCAGATTCGGTAGCCGCCGTAGAACGTCGTCAGAGGGCGTCGTAGCTACTACACCGCTTTTTTGGATATCACTGCTTTTGTTTCTCTAGTAGTACATTAGTTTGCTTCTTTTATCGCCCAATACATTGAGCGGATCTTCTGTTAACTTTTAATATCGTGACGCGCCGTAGCCAGCCAGTTGACGTTAAGCCTACTTTGCGATACAATGCACTCTCTAGTATTACTGCATCTCATTGCCAGTACTGTAGAGAATGACTGAGCGCAATACAGAGTGCAATTTTGGGTGCATTTGTTTTATTGCTCTTGCCAGAGATAAACGATCACGAATCAATATCACGTATTAAGTTTATTCGACTGATTTCATGTTCCTACGGCAGTGATGACGTTTGCGAATTCCTCTGCGACCAATATTAAAAAAACCAATAGAGTAGATGTACCTACGATACAATTTTTCATCGACCACCAAAAATAAGGCTCAATTTTCAGCTTTTTTTCTTGAATTGCAATGCTTGAGCCGTTGAGAAATTCCGAGCGGACATAGGAAAGGACCTACTCATGCAGGTCAAACACATAAGCCTCCTTTTGGGCTTTGCCGCAGTCAGGTAAAAATGAATGTTTTTTTACACTTGTTTTTACCTGTTATCTCCCAAATCCAACATGATCCAAACAAACATCCATACAAACGTTCCTCCCAGTAAAATAAAATAAAAATCTTTTTTATTCAAATAAACTTTTACAAGTACTTTCGAATAGTCGGATGCATCTACCACTAGTGTTGGGGACAATACGCAGAGAAACTTTCAGTTTTTATAAAATAACGAAGGTCTGGCACGCGCTGGTACTCTCTCTAATACTAATATTAATTAGTGTTTTCAAATTATCATGCATCTCACTCTTGAATATGTCACGTCCACTAATCAGTACCCTTATTATAAATGCGAAAGTGTGTTTGTTTGTTGGTTTATTGGTGGTTATAGTCTAAGACCTGGAGAGTGACATAGGCTACTTTTTATCTCGGAAAATCAAAAAGTTCCCACGGGATTGTTTAAAACCTAAATCCACGTGGACGAAGTCGCAGACGTCAGCTAGTGCGGGATACATAGCATGCTCTCACGTACGACTTAAAACTATCGAAGAGAATATCATGAAGTATAAATAAAGACGAAGAAAGTAGTTCTCAATAATTCGCAGTCCTAGTTCGATCAATGGTATAAGCATAATGGTCGGGCTTGCAAACTTTCCCCGCCGATACCCACAATTCGTTTCTCGTCTATTCATCGCATTGATTCCCTCTACTCTACGGGTTCTTAATGCCGTGGCCATTAAAAAAGCGGGTGTCGGTCATAATACGGTATTTGACAGCTAGTCAAATCAGTAACTTTTTATCAAACGTCAAAACGCGCGCTTAGTATGCGAGATTCTATGGAATACCGGTGTGTGACGTCACAATCATTTGGCGTACTTTTTATAGTTTAATCGATAATTTAAAATGGTTATTACACTTAAAACCAACAAAGGACGTGGATTTTCCGTATTTTGGAAGACCCTCTAATTAATAATCACTGAGAAATAATTTATTTTTGATGTAGCCAAATACCCAATTATATTACAGTATACCGTAGTGTACTTAAGTGCATTTAGTTTTAGTTGATATGATGGTGATGTTGATTTCATGTACGATTCAAAGCTGCGGTTGCTGTAATAATCGCCTACCAACATTTAGAAGAAGAATAACTTGTCTCAGAGCATAGACCACCACCTATATACGCCTAATAGCCGGACACCCCCGATCGCCAAGCTTAGGCAGTTGCTTAGCATAAAAACCCTCATTCCGCACATTGTCTTGATTACGTGACTTTTGAGTCCACCAATCACAACAAAGCTTTCTCCCCTGTCCCCCGCCAACATTTTACGATTTTGTTTTCATGCAAAACTTTGTAAACGCGTACTTTTGAGGTTGAATTCTCTGTATATCAGAGTCACTAAGTTTTGAAAGTCATTCTTCAAAAGCATTCTTTCGTTTTTCAGCGTAATCTCCATTCCTTAACTTTAACAAAACATTTAATAAACTGCAACAGGCTATAAATACTCAAGCATACGCTTAAGAAACGCCTCCGATGCATCCGCTTACTTAAGAGCCTTAACTCGATAGAGCTGGCACTAACTCAATTACAGACATCCGGCTTCATAAGGACCAATTCACAGGCTCCTCAGGCCTGTGAGGGTTTTTTATCCGAGAGGTATCATTATCTCTATCTCTACCACCACCTCTACTTCTATTTAATTTTAATAGTAGTGATGTCCAACAAAACGGCCTCAATTTTACTGAATAAGAAGACAAGTGAGTCGTGTTTTAGTCATTCAGTAAATTGTCGATGTGCTTACCTGTTTTAAGGTATGGTACCTTGGTACACGCAATGCATACACGATGCATTAGTCTGAATTTACGCAGTAGATGATTATATTTCATATTGTCAGAGAATACTTCACATTACAGGTGCTGATATTATGGCACGTATCATATGACACGAGTGAAATAGCGAGGTAGAAGAAAAACAAAAATATTTCGAGTGATGAAGAGTAGAGTGAGGCATAAATAGAGGCGTACTACTTTTTTTTTTAATCCATTACTTTTCACAGGCCGTAACCAGAGCGCTGGCAAAAGCGAAGACAGGTGATAGTACCTACTGAGAAAAAATCCTATAATTTTGTAAATCTTTATGATATATTGCGAATAAAGCATTTGACTGACGCTAGAGGTCAACGAACGTTGCGTAAGTAGGCCACTCGGAGTCAATGCCGCGTCGTAGGCGGAGCATTGACCCGAGCTTTGCACGCTATACATTGCGGGTTTGAAGAATACTAAATCACTAAAACTACAAAATGAGGCAAATGGTTATTGGTATTGGATTGTGTTTAGGTAGTATAACAATAACGCTAAGTTTTTGCTAGCATTCTGGTTACAGCCTGTATGATTAGGGATGCTTTTTGACGCCTCATAATAATATGACATCTGCATCTCTGTCTATACTAATATCATAAAGAGATAAAGTTTATGAGTTTAGACGTAGGGGTAATCTTTGGATCTAATGATCCTATACTGAAAAAACTTTCCCTGATAGCTACATTATGGCTATACTATTGGCTATACTATTAAGGCGGGCTAAATAGCTCAATGGTTTTTATGAAACTAAATGTGACACCGTTATATAAAGGCCTACTTTGAGGCAAGTAATTATTTTATTTATGAGCCATCGAAATTCTATCAATCTATTACGTAGACATAGTAGGCGTTCGATTATTTTATTCATGAATGTCTCTTATTTCGGTTGGAACAAGAACTAAGAGTTTTCTACAAATTTTATTATTATCAAGGACCACTTCTTCAAATTATCAAGCACTTAGGTTTGATTATTTTTTCACTAAATAAATAAACACAGTAATAAATTCCGTATGTACAATTTGCAGGAAATTGAAATATTGTCTTTCGAAGTCTGACTTTTTTTTTACTAGAGATAGCGAGCGAACGAGTAGGCGGATCACCTGATGTTAAGTGGCTACCGCCGCCCATGAACATTTGCAGCACCAGAGGAACTACTTATGCGTTGCCGCCTTTTAGGAGTTTGTTGGTCCGCCCCTTGAATAACCCCATGTTGTAATCTAGTGGGAACACCCCCGATAGGAGTTGATTCCACAGTTTCCGTGCGTGGAAGGAAGGATCTGGCACAAAGGACGGTCGAAGTTCACCAGACACCCAGGTGTTGAGGGGTTTTCGGAGTTATGTCCGTTTTAATTTAATATCACTTGGTTTGCGACTGTGAAGGGAAACATCGTCAGAGACCTGTATGCCTGAAAGTTGTCCATCATGTTCTCAAAGAAATGAAGTGTGAAGTCTGCCAATCCGCAATAGGCTAGCGTGGCAGATTATGGCCTAAACCCGTCTCATTCGGAGAGGAGACCTGTGCTCAGCAGTGCGCCGGCGCGCGGTGTTGGGTTGATCATGGATACAACGGCATATCTAAGGTTAAAAAAAGTTTATACTTCGACTAGCTTAAGCCCGCGACTTCGTCCGCGTGGACTACACAAATTTCAAACCCACATTTTACCCCCTTAGGACTTGAATTTTCAAAAATCCTTAGCGCATGCCCCGATTCATCCAATGGTTTAAGCTGTGCGTTTAAAGATCAGTGAGTCATGTCAGTTAGTCAGCTATTCCTTTTATATGTACATATAGATTAAGAATATTGTCCACAAAACGAAGGACTGAAGCTATGCCTCCTCTAATTCTTCTGGCCAGGGTCTAAACACACTACTTTTTGCTACTCAAACAAACGGGCTCATACTGCCAGGGCAGCAATGGAATAGTTTATGAAGTAGAAATTCGATAACGCTGAAATTCAACACTGCAAATAGCGTCGAGTTGTCGTTTAACGTGCTACTAGCGCTTTCGCCACACACGTTCGCTTGGTTTAGGGAACCATCATAACCGATTACTAGAAGCAAGGGAATAAAAGGATGTGAGGTAGATAAAATATATACAACGGCAAAATCTAAATATATATAAGGAAAAGTTGACTGACTAAGGTAGTAAAATAGGGGTTTGGATAAATCCACGCGGACGAAGTCGCGGGTGCTAAGATGCTAATCTAGTTGAGCTATAAAAATAATCATCATGATCAACCCACATCGCCACCCTTCTACTGAGCAAGGGTCTCCTCTCAGGATGAGAAAGGTTTAGGCCAACACAACAACAGGGAGCGTTATAAATACATTTAGACCTGTTATTTCAGTACAGCGATTGTGAGCAACAGAAATATTTAGTACATAGTTACTTAGTAGGATAGTTGACACTTTTTTTAAGTAGGTCTTAAATGGTTAATATTTGTCCTATTAGATCAAAAAAATTAACACTATATTTTTTTGCGCCCTAAAAACCGTAAAACTTTAATTTAAAAATATATTTTTCTTAGACAGGTGAAAACACTGTCGGCCATGTTTGGCCGTTAGATTATCTGTGCTCTGACGTCATGCATTTGTAAACAACAGCATAACCTCCCAAAGTTTAATAAACATGACTTCTATACTAGTTTACATGAAAAATATAGTAATTATCGTTATTGTATCATCCGAGAATGTAAAAAACGCATCGATAAAGACCACAGGAAAGTTGTAGATTAGAGTGCCCAGTGAAATAAATATACGTAAGACGCGAAGACTTGCTTAAAGGGATCCTATATGACTAACGACTTCAACCCAAATTTATTTTTGCAAAGATCACTTTGTTGTAAGTCTTACTTAATAACTTATTCAATTTATAAAGAGAAAACGATTTTTTTTTACGTTTACTATGAGTTTTTAGAAATATATAAAAACAAGCTTATGCTCGTGACTTCGCCCGCGTGGACGTCATAAATTTCAAACCCCCATTTAACCCACTCAGGGGTGAAATTTCAAAAAAATCCTTTCCTAGTGGATACCTTCTCTTTACCTACAAAGAACACACCCACCAAATTTCATGTATCTAGGACCAGCTGTTTAGATGTTTAGGCTGTGCGTTGATATATAAGTTAGTCGGGACTTTAAATTTTATATATATGGATACTACGTTAGTCCCCGCGTGACATAGGGATGACATTTCTTTGTTTACATATTTAATGACGTCACATCATGGCTGACAGCGTTTTCTGCGTTTCAAATAAAAATAAAAACTGTATTTTTTTTAATTGGATTTATATTATCCATCCTGCGTTTTTAATAATTGTTATTGATATATTTCGTTGTCATACTATAATAAATAATCATTTATTGGTATACTGATTTTCCTAAAGGGCCATCTTTTCGCTTCAAGTCCTGGAATATTAATTTATTAGCAATAATATTAAGTAACTCTTTTGGTTTTAATATCCACCTTTGTGATGGAATTCGGTTCCAGTTAAGAAATATCAACAATGGGATCTATGGTTACTACTCACAATCGATTTTTTTACAAAATAAAGTTTTATTTCGCCAGCGAATGGCGTGGGGCTCTCACGTCTCGCAAAACACGTGAGAGTTTTATTTTATTTTTATTTAGTTTTATTTTCAGCATGCGTGGTTACATCGAGTGCCGGCCGTCTAAAAATTTTTACGAGATTCTGGTGGCGGGCCGTATCTTTGACATGCCTGGTTTAAATGAAGTGAAATTTCGCTTATAAAACTTGAATATCACACGTTCAAGAGAACTTGAGATAGAAATGCCTTAGTACTTGTATTATTTTCATTGTTTATCTAGACGTTAGGGTTACAAAAAGAACTACGCAACAACGAAAGTCCTCCAAACACAACGGCCGTGTGTGTAACAGGATATTTTCAGCAAGTGAACTTGAAAGCTAACACGAGACGAGTGGAGGGACAAAGTTTGTGTGAAAATATTTATTGTAACTAAATTTGATCCGGTAAGGGTTAAACTCTTCAGCAAACAAGCTGCGTACGAGGTAGCAATTTTTATACCCCTGTTTGCACGTGTTTCCACGAGTTTATGTGTTAAGTTTTATTCGGTACATAGGTACAAGTCAGAGAGATGTAGTAAACTAGAGGTAAGGATATCCTAGTGTAGTAGCTGTGATAGCCTCGTGGTTAGGGCATTTGCCTTCTAATCGGAGGTCGGGGTTCGATCCCGGGTACGCATATCTAACTTTTCGTAGTTATGTGTATTTTAATTAATTACATATCACTTGCTTTAATGGTGAAGGAAACATCGTGAGGAAACCTGCATGCCTGAGAAATCTCCATAATGTTCTCAAAGGTGTGTGAAGTCTACCAACCCTCACATGGCCAGCCTATGGCCAAAACCCTTCTAACTCTGAGAGGAGACCCGTACTCTGTAGTGAGCCGGCGATGGGTTGATCATGATTTTGATGTATCCCAGTGCCTCCCTTTTAACCTTGTAATTGTGTCGGTCTACTTATACTTGGGCGCCACTGCCCCAGCAAAATAAAATTCATTTATTCATTCATACCACACACATGCAAACTGTGGAACCTACTCCCATCGGCGGTGTTTCCACTAGATTACAACATGGGGTTATTCAAGGGGCGGACCAACAGATTCCTAAAAGGCCGGCAACGCATCGACGGTTCCTTTGGTGCTGCAAATGTTCAGGAGCGGCGGTAATCACTTAACATCAGGTGACCCGCCTGCACGTTTGCTCGCTATCTCTATTTAAAAAAACCAATATCATAAACAAAAGAACTTAAGATAAGTTATACAATACATCTCATACTGCCTTTCAAAACATCTTCACTTGGAATAACTTGACAATAAAACTATCATCTTTTACATCCGCGAGAAGAAACGCGGAACGTGGAGGAAACGTCACAACGCCACAGTCACATTCGATTTGCATATGGTAACACTGTAGAAACATCGCGTCGCCAAAGGACTCTTCTTGAAAATATCGTCGTTTGTAATTGATATACTAAATAGAAAGATAGGTACACAGTTTCGCGTACGAAAGTATAAGTTAATTTAAGTATGGAGCAAATAATGTTAATGAGTTTAAAATAAATTACCTACTTACGTGTTATTCTATAATTATATTTATATAGTTTTAATTATTATTGCTAAATATATTATTATTTGCTTATTATAAGCAAATAATAATATTAGTTCTTTTTATTTGACAAGATAATTTGCAAATGCTGTGTACACATTTTATTGATACATTTATCAGCCTGTGTTTGTATACAGTGACGTAGCATAAGTAAAATTTATGTATTATATATGTTCCAAATAAAATAAAATAAAAATAAGTAAAATAAATAATTACAAAGCACAGAAGCGTAAGTAATCCGATTACTTGAGGACCTTATATACATTTTGACTTCCGCTAGAAAGAGGTATGATCCTATAGATATGATACCCTACCAACAAAACCATGCCTTCAAGCGATAGCGTTTCGGCACGATCGATGCCGTGTAGAAACCGATAAGGGGTATGAGTTTAGTAAAACTGCCATACCACTTCCAAGTTGTCCGCTTCCGCCTTAGATTGCATCATCACTTACCACCAGGTGAGATTGTCTCTTTTAATAATGATACGGTAGTAGTAGCAAGGTAGCGCAACGAGCGTTCTGGGCCTCGCAGAGGTTTAGATGATATTTTTGATTTGTATTTTTTGTTTATTTGCTTTAAAATTTAAATTTTAGTTTATTTTATGTTTTCGTTTTGATTTCAATGTATTTATGTATTTTTGCGAATATAGAAAATAGATAAGTACATTATAAAAAAATAAGGACTTGAACATCAACTTTAAATCAACATCAATAATTATTATTTGTTACCATGTCGGTCCGAACATGATAGGCAGCGAAAAGACGGTCGTCTGAGTTAGCTTTCTCTCTCTAATTGGGTATTTTCCTACTTTTGAATTTGATAAATATTATTACTTTATTATAAACTAGGATAAAAATAATGACGTACGCTGAAAAATATTAAAATTCAACAAAGATTTACAAAGTTACAGGCATTTTAATTTTGGAGTGGGAGGGTCTTCTATCCCTTTCTCGCAAAACGAAAATTTGTATGAAACCGCACGAAGCTACTATGGCATTAGTAAGGTATGACGTCAAAATGCTATATCACTATCTCTGTCAAATCAAAAATATATAATGCTCCTTTCTCGCAAAACGAAAATTTGTATGAAACCGAACGAAGCTACTATGGCATTAGTAAGGTGTGACGTCAAAATGCTATATCGTTATCTCTGTCTAATCAGAAATATTTAAATGATTATAACTTTTTTGTTATTTTTCAGTTTACGTCATTATTTTTACCCTAGTTTATAATAAAGTAATAAAAAAATTGTAGTCAAATACCCAATTAACCCAGTCTCGTGCAAAGGAAGGTGTGGGTGTACACTTTAACCTTAATGTATAATGCATTGTATAAAGGTTGAATATGACACGTGTCGTTTGAAGCCCATAATAATATATTGACTATGAATTCCAGTGTTAGAGTAGGACGTGTATCTTTGAGATATTTATATCAATGCTTATGTAACACGACCTTATTTAAAAGTCACACTTTGTGCGATTTTATAAAGGAATATACTTAAAGTTAAAACTGAAAAGTTTAAACGCGCGCTGAAAAACAATGTATTCGCGACTTGTTCCCCGGGTTGTTCCCGGGCGGGTTCGTTTCTGTGTTATTTTCTTTTGCGGCTTCGCGTCTCTTTGACGGATCGCTTTTGAATCGTCCATATTTATGATGGTTGTTTCTTCTTTTTTCTTTTTAAAGTTAAACTGTTGTATTGTTCGCTTTATTGGGAATACGACTGAATATTTTTATTTTATTCTTACATTCGTTATGAAATTGCCGTTTTACTGATAGAGAGAGAGTATTAAGCATCATCCAAACCTGCGCGACCAAAGGAAATGCAAAGCGGGAAAGGCAGCCATGCCGCGCGCGCCGGTTGGCCGGTTGCCTCGCACGATATTTAACAGCGACATGCACATCTACGCGACCATTACACCTGCACTACGTATAGATTCGCGTCGTGGACGCTCCCGCATCGCGTCTCGCATCAAGCGTTAACGTAGGCGTGGCCGTAGCTTAACATAAGTGGGACCGGGGCTAATAATCTTGGTGGTGAAAGAGCAATTCGGAAAAGAAAAGCGCAATTTTTATTGAATCCCACTAGGTAGACAGATGAAACCGAGTGAATTACAAGGAGCCGCTGGCCACTAAGTAGGTAGCACATGACCGTAGAATCAAAGAATACTAACAATTATTAAGTAAAGAAGCGTTACTCGCTTCACCCGCATCCGCAACGTCCTTACGTTGCGGGTTACTACTAGCCGTACCCTTGTACTTGTCCTTATCCCACTCGATTTACGTATAACGCTGCGCTTGTCAATAGTTTAATCTGTTCGCTTTTATAAGGTGTCAGGGGTGCAGTAGAATGTAGAAATCTATCTATCCACAGTCCATCAGTGGACAACGATCCATATAGATTTAAGAAGCTATTGTCCGGTTCAGGGTACCAGCTGAAAATCAGCGCTGTATGTTCTTGTGCAACAAGGCATACAGCATAATGCTGAGCTGGGACCCTTTTTTCGGGTTGTGCCACACAATATGACAGTTTGTTCCGGCGCTTCTTTTGCTTGTTCTCAGGTGGAAGAAGCGCCGGAATAACCAGCTCTTAGCTATAAGTTGTGATGTGTGGCACAATTTGTATAAATAAACGTCTTTTCTTTCTTTCTTTCTTCAATTTTATATGCCACTGTATGTGGTCACTAGATCAACTTTTTTCTGTCCAAATCATGGAAGCATAAAATAGTACTTACCTATTTATATTTCGATGGTTCAGTATTTTAGAGATCATGTAGTAAACCCCGTAATACTAGTGCCTAAAAATGTGTGCCACTCACACGCCACAGTTTATAGTGACTAAGCTTCACGCCAGCTTTTAGCAGAATGTCCCATTCATCTGCCCGGGTCTAAACCTAAGAGTCAATAGTTAATGGAACCCGGCTTTTGGACTAAAAGATACCCAACCTGAGAGGCACGTTTTAGTACGAGTATTTAGTTCATGAAAAACAGATGAGGTTTCCGTATCTTACAATATTTTAAGTAAAACAAGCATGTCTTAGCTATGTGAGCTCAAATGTAGGATTAGTTATACATTGATAGGCATAGATCGAATTTATAAAAAAAAGCTTTTTGTTTCGAGTAACTACCTAGTAACAGTCTTGACAGTATGTTCGACAGTTTATGTGGATTTTATCGTCGAATCGTGCATAAAACCACTTGTACATAAATGCATTTATCCAGAACACAGCTCATTATTTTCCATTTTAAAATTAATAGCTCTCTATCATCCCCGCGGGATATGTATTCGCCTCCACATTAAGACGATGAGCAGGTGCTTAAGTTGTCATTTCGCGCGTCGAGCGCGTTCTGTGTAATCCACCTAATGCTTCTAACCCCTACTACTACCAAGAAAATAAATAATAAATAACCAGTATTTTTATATATCTACAGATTATTATGGACAAAGAAGAATTAAGAAACGTTAGTCACGCAGCGAGTGGTGAGAAGTTACAAATTTTCGGAGTTTTTTTCAGAAATTAGAAGATCCGGTGAAGAACCAGAGTAATCTACATAGCATAGAGTTGCCAACACGAAGTGCGGGGCACATAGCTCGGAGAACCTATAAACGTTTGTTTTTCAACTGGAAGTGGCCATTTTATCACCTTGGAGTCAAAGGTGATAAAATGGCCACTTCGCCATTAGGTGTACCTTCAAACGATACCAAATGAAGGATATAAACGATAACGATATGCCAAATAGCCTGATCTGTCCAATAGTTTGAGCTGTGCGTTGATAGATCAGTCAGTCAGTTAATCAGCTTTACCTTTTATGTATTTAGACAGTTTCTAAAATAATCCGCTCATTTAGTCAAATCACAAAAAAAGCGTGAATGAAAATCTAACCGTTCTGAAATAAAAGCCATCGTTGCTAAATCATTGAAGAGTTGTTGCATCATTAGAAATAGCTATCACATTTGTTGTTTTGAGAAAAACAAATCTACACTATTTTTAAAGCGGTAAAACTTTTTAGTTAGAGGTACCTAATCTCTGGACTCGAATCTAAAAATTATTTCACTAGATAACTACATTATCCCTGAGCGCTGTAAATTATATCAATCGGACTAAGTCGCGGGTAAAAGCTGGCGTGTGTAAAAAATATTGTTTTTAAAGGTATGATTCCGAACCACGCTGCACGCAGCAGCGCTGCCGCAACAGTGCTGTCACCAGCTGTCACAGTCCTGTCGCGGCACTACTGGTCCCCATACAATCTCTATAAGCTTATATGACATTACATTCCGAACTAGGCAGCAATGTCGCGGCAGCAATGTAGCGATACATTGCTGCCTAGCTCGGAATGTAATCCATACTAATATTATAAATGCGAAAGTGTGTCTGTCTGTCTGCTAGCTTTTCACGGCTCAACCGTTCAACCGATTTTGACGAAATTTGGTACAGAGGTAGCTTGCAACCCGGGGAAGGACATATGCTACTTTTTACCCCGGAAAATTTAAGAGTTCCCACAGGTTTTTTAAAAACATTAATCCACGCGTACGAAGTCGCGGGCATCAGCTAGTGTCATATAAGCTTATAGAGATTGTATGGGGACCAGTAGTGCCGCGACAGGACTGTGACAGCTGGTGACAGCACTGTTGCGGCAGCGCTGCTGCGTGCAGCGTGGTTCGGAATCATACATTAACTCGACTCGATTTCACTTCTGAAACGCAAAAAAAATCCAATGTTGTTCATGGTAGGGTTTGTTACTTAGAGTGAGTATAAGGCTCGGTGTAGACGAAAATGGGAAATTGCTTTTCCTACTTAATGTTAGGGAGAGAGTGGATTTAAAAACATTGTGTTTTATGGGGTTTACCGAGGCATCAAATGCAAACAAGTATTATAATACCCTATTAAAACAGCCAAGAAATTTCGAGGTACCCATTTAATTAAGGATAAACAGAAGGAAACATAATATTATGAGTTTTAAAAATTACTTTTTACATAATAAATATCTCATAGATAATAGAATCGTCTAATAAATCTAGATCGCATTTCACCATATAGGAATGTACGAAATTTAGACATCAGTGCGACTAGTTCTGTTATACAAAAGTCTATTGCTATTCCATTTATAAAGTTTTTTGTGAAAAAAATTGCACTAGATTCAGACTTGAAAATTTAGTTTAGGGCTTCTGTATACCTAACAAAATCCACATTATCATTTTGTCTGATAAAAGGACTATTTGATTTAGGGCCGATTTTTCAATATCCAAATCATGTTTAACTGAGGAATAGAGACGTATTAACAGAATCAAGTTTCAAATTTATTCATCAAATAAATCCATGGATGTAGAAAGAAATAATTCCTATGATATTTGAATAGGTAAATCTCATTTGACGATAATTCACAAATCAGCCCTTATGGGTCCATGCCCTTAGGGTTATTATTTCAATCGCCAAAATATAAACTATATGAACGAATTTTGATATGAGAATATTTTCAATATAAAAGCTGTCAAAACATGAAATGATTTTAACAGGATCCCATGTTTGCCTGAGGAATGGTAAAAAGTGAACCTAGATGAGTAAACTCAAACAAAAACTTTTCCTTTTTCGCGGTAGTTCCATTTCGTACTCTAGCTCACTTTTTAATAAAACCTTTTTAGTCTATTTGTCTAGTACTCCCACGCAGTACTACATAGATAGGGGTCTGCGATCACAAATTACACGTCAATCCGATACGCAGTCGCGCGGACCTATCGACGAACCGCTCCGGGCCAGTGTCTGAACTGGTTTTATTTGGTTTAAACTGGTGCACGCCGAATGGAACTGAATAAAACCAGCGCGGCGCTGCGGACGACGCAATTATGTCTATGGAGGTTTAGATACCTAAAGGGTAGAACGTATATTAAGTACATTTGTATATCCAATTTGTTGATTTATTGGTTTGTCGGTTTGTTCTTCAATCACATCGCAACGGAGCAACGGATCAACGCGATTTTTTGCAGGGGCATAGGTAAAGACCTGGAGATGTGACAGAGGCTATCTCGAAAAATCAAAGATTTCCCACGATATTAAAAAAAACCTAAATCCGACGAAGTCGCGGGTAGGTAATATTCATCTAAATATCTTGCCCGCGTCGAATAGCACTACCGCAAATACGGACATTCAATAATAGATCCTGGTACAAGCAATATATGATTTATCGTCGTCCGCGACGCTATCTGATGCTGTATGCTGGGATTGCAGCTAGTTCATTACACAGCTAGTTCAATTCATTGTAGAAATTAAACGTCACAGCATAATTTCGAAGCGTTTGGATTTTAGACAATTTAGATTACTACTGCATAGTTAAATTTTGTACGGCCATTCTGTTTTTTACTTCTTTTGTATGTATTTTCTTTTATTTATTTATTCAGATACAAGTTAGCCCTTGATTGCAATCTCATCTGATGGTAAGTGATGATGCAGTCTACGATGGAAGCGGGCTAACCTGGAAGGTGTATGGCAGTTTTTATTAAACCCATGCCCTTTTGGTTTCTACACGGCATCGTACCGGAACGCTAAATCGCTTCACGGCACGGCTTTGCCAGTAACTAGCCACGGCCGAAACCAGACCATGAAATTTAGAAATTATAAAACTCCAAACGCCTGCCAGGAATCGAATCCGGGACCTCCCACTAATAAGACCACAGTACTTACCACTGCGCTAGGGAGATCGGCAAGCCTATTACTCACTCGCACTCGGTCTGAAATAATCTCAGTATATTCATTCTACATTGGAAGCCAGTGGCAAACATTTGTAAAGTTGCTTTGAACATTTGCCCAGACCTTTCGCAATTTAATTCTGCATTGGCCCTAAAGTTGGCGAAGCGCTTTTACCCAAGCCCAACACATTCGCATTAGCCGCTAATAAACAGGTTCTAGTGAATCTCAGCAAGAGATATTGGCCACAAGTTCCCAATTTTGGAACACAGCGTGCTCTAAATTAAGGCTAGAATCCCAACATCTCGGGGTAAAGCGCTATGCTCTAGCCGTTTTATTAAAATGTTGTTGTGCTTATAATTTATACGTGACATTTTTAAATTCATAGCACCTTATATAACCGGCTTTAACAGTTTTATACACTGGTCGTAAATTCTGTATATTTGACTAACAAGAACTTTTCGGGCGAGTATTAAAATGGTTATAAATTGTGAAGCAACTTTATTCATAAGAGGTTTGAGTAAGCATTTTATGGTAGATTTGCGTTAAGACAGTTCACGGGCCGGGTCGATGACCCATTTGAACCAAGGGTGGATTCGTATTACACCGTGCATGGATCAGCCATATCCTGTTCCAAACTTGTCAATAGTTTCGTACCCTAACCCGAGATGATGGTTAATCTACTACAAGCGTAAGTAGGACTACCAGTCAGAGTATATCTAAACACTTTTCGCAATGCTTTAAGGCTAAAAAAAATACCGTGAAGAATCTTTGTCGCACTTTTTGCGTTTGGGCTGCAGACGCTACGAAATGCGCATGCTACGAAAGTATGAACCGTAGCGCAACGTAGCACTACGATAGTTAAAATAACACCAAACGCTGATTTGATACCCAAGAGAGCATAAAATATGATAATCAAAATCATCTGTTCTTAAAATGTCAACAATTGCAGAATTTTAAAATATTGAACAGAAAAATCGTGGCGTGGGGGGTTTTTTGCCATAAACTTCTTTCTTTTATAATGTACAATGCAAGTAAATGGGAAGACTTTTAGAAATAACATTTCTAAGCTATATTTGGCTTTTTATATCAATGCTTTCAAGTTTCAATAGAACGTAGAAACTCGATACTTCCAAAGTAGAATATAAAACGAACGAAATACGCACCCACGGCGTACTTTGCGTACATTAGGAGCGACATTCCATCAAGTTTACTCATGTATTTATGTATATTAAATTACGTATTCTTACGTATTACAAAGGCATTTCGCTCTGTTATGTATGTCGTAAGGAAAGACAGTATCAAAGTATGTAATGGAGCATAGTAGAGTTGTTACGTGAATGTACTTACTCAGGCTTTCCTTGAAAGTATACCTACTCATTCTTGCAAGGATGCTAAGTTTCAGTGTATACCTTACCTTCTGAAAGTTAGGTGCAAAATATTTCGTATGTTAGTTAATGAACAAATGATATAAGTAAACAATATTTTTAGGATTCCGTACCTCAAAAGGAAAAACGGAAGCCTTATAGGATCACTTTGTTGTCCGTCTGTCTGTCAAGAAACCTACAGGGTATTTCCCGTTGACCTAGAATCATGAAATTTGGCAGGTAGGTAGATCTTATAGCTAACATTTGGGGAAAAATCTAAAAACCGTGAATTTAGGATTAGATCACACAAAAAAAAATTAAATTGTGGTCATGAACTAATAATTAGTATTTTCAACTTTCGAAGAGAGATAACTATATCAAGTGGGGTATCATATGAAAGGTCTTCACCTGTAAATTCTAAAACAGATTTTTTCTAAGACAGACAGACAACAAAGTGATCCTATAAGGGTTCCGTTTTTCCTTTTGAGGTACGGAACCCTAAAAATTAGCAAATAGTTGAAAGAACTTGTTTATTCAGTCCTGTACGTGTTATTACTAAAAGCATCGATAACATCATTTGGTAGGTATACAGCAGAATCAATGCATCCAGATAAACGTTGTGTAATCACTAGTTGGCAATATTTGATGAAATATTAACAGCGACGTTACACATTTATTATGAAACTTCAAATATTACCAACGCATGATTTGTTAATGTCAATAATGCATGCTGCAATATCCGTAGCATATTAACTTATAAACATATATTTTTAATATTATACATTTGTTACACCCGGCTGTAGTCACGTGTTTAGTCGACGTTAGCCCGACTAAACACGTCTACCCCGGATGGGTTCGAAACTAGTAGGGCTAACGTCGACTAAACACGTGAGTACAGCCGGGTGTAAGATATGTATAATATGGAAATCACTCACGATAGTTTAAACGCTAAAATATATTTTTTAACATGTCACATTACACATAACGCGTTAGTATTTCCTATATAAATCCGTGATAGCCAGGTGGTTAATAAATCCGCCTGCGATGGGGGAGGTCGCGGGTTCGATCCCGGGCACCACCTTTAACTTTTCGGAGTTGTGCGTTTTAAACAATTAATACAGGGTGTAACCAGAACGCTACCAAAACTAAGCGTTATAAACACACACACATACACATACAATAAACATTTGCCTCATTTTGTAGTTTTAGTGATTTGGTACTTTTCAAACAATGCAGCAATGTATAGCGTGCAGAATTCGGGTCAATGCCCCACTTACGACGCGGCATTGACTTCTAAGTGGCCTACTTACGCTAGCGTCAGCCAGATGTTTTATTTGAAACTAGATGATGCCCGCGACTTCGGCCGCGTGGAATTAGGTTTTTAAAAAATCCCATGGGAACTCTTTAATTTTCCGGGATAAAAAGTAACCTATGTCCTTCCCCGGGATGTAAGCTATGTCTGTACCAAATTTCATTAAAATCGGTTGAACTGTTGGGCCGTGAAAAGCTAGCTGACAGACAGACAGACACACTTTCACATTTATAATATTAGTATGGATATATCGTAAACTTTTACAAAATTATAGGATTTTTTAATTATTTTTTTCGATTTATAAAGTAGTTTGTAAGTTGTGACCAAAACATAATCATGTACGGAACGAGCGTTTTTTCTTATATCATCCCTTATATATTTTTTACTTTGACAATAGCGCTAATATACCCCATTAACTCTGTTCAAAACTCCAAACAACATAAGTGTTCATTCAAATGTATTATTAGGCGTATGGAGTATGAAATTTTCAACTTTGTGATTGTTCAAAGTTCCCCGGCTAATAAGCCAAGTTCGCTTCGACTTGGTTAGAGCAGTTAACCAGTTCAACGCGCGTGCCAAATCAAAAATTACGGCTCCGATGTTTTGACTTATATATTACTTCGTATGGACAGGATTATTGAACAAACAAAATGGCACCGACTCATTGGTGCTTACTGCTTATGCACCAATGCAACCTCAGTAACGTCTGGATTTTAAACGGGTCGTTCATTAGTAACTAAGAGGTGGTTCTGATTTATTTCGGTTTAAAGACATTTATTTTCTCATAAAGAACACAAATAGCTCACTTACAATGAGAAATACATATTTTTTGTAGATTGTATTTGGTTTCTAAATCGTGAAAAATTTTGTTCGCTTGACCATATCTTATCTATATATTATATAAAATTCAAAGTCCTGACTGACTGACTGACATAGATATCAACGCACAGCCTAAACCGCTGGCCCTAAAGACATGAAATTTGGAGGGTCTATTCTTTGTAAATAGTAGGTATCCACTAAGAAAGGATTTTTCGAAATTCCACCCCTAAGTGGGTTAAATGGGGGATGGAAGTTTGTATGAAAGTCCGTCATTTTTCAAGTTATTTGCATGAAAATTGGTATTTGGGTTCTCTGTCACAAATGACGAAATACGTGTTTCAGGATTTTTGGAAAATTCGCCCATAAGGGTGGTAAAATAGGGGATGAAAGTTTGTATGGGAAAGTTTTAATTATTGATATTATTAACTTGAAATTTGGAAAGTAGGTTTTTTCTTGACCTTAGGTATCAGCTAAGAAACGACTATGAGCAAATCCCCTCCTAAAGGGATTAAATGGGGGTTGGAAGGTTATGTGTTATTTGGTGCTGTTCAGGGTGCGCGTCCTGATGTTATAATGTTTGTTTGTGAAAAAAAATGCCATTTGTTTCCTGTAGGCCACGCGGGCGAAGCCGCGGGCAGAAGCTAGTCATTTATATCGATGCTTCGATGTAAATAATAATTCTACAATATTAGGTATACTCGTATGTAAGAGCCGTGATAAACTATATATTTTTTTAATTCAGTTATAAGTGAGCCCGTGACTGCATTCTCACCTGGTGGTAAGTGATGATGAAGTCTAAGATGGAAGCGGGCTAACCTGGAAAGGGTATGGTACAATTTTTATTAAACCCCCCCCCCCTTTGGTTTCTACACAGCGTCGTACCGGAACGCTAAATCGCTTGGCGGCACAGCATTGCCGGTAGGGTGGTAACTAGCCACGGCCGAAGCCTCCCACCAGACTATTGGTTACGACGTCCGCCTCATATTACCCGGTTTAACGGATGAACCGTGAAAAACTAGCATTCAAAAAGAAACACTTTCGAATTAATTATATTGAAGTGTAGATTTGAAGGCAGATATAAGTAGGTAAAAGTCGATCCGTCTATAGTCCGCGACAGGTCGAGATGGCAATCGGGGTATGAGGCGTACGTCACACACCCGCATGTCAATTTGGCTCAATTCTATCCTATTCTTACAAATCATTATTATCTACATATATGTGTACCAATTAATCCGTTGCTCAGTTATTAATATTAATAATTAATTAATTAATTATCAATATCCACTCAAGCTAACAAGGTAACTTAACAACATAAACCATGATTACCAACTTGAATGAAATACATTAGCTTGACCATATGTTGGTTACTCTGAGGCATGCAGGTTTTCTCACGATGTTTTCCTTCACCGTTAAAGAAAAGTGATATTTAATTGCGTAAAAGCACATAACTCCGAAAAGTCAGCAGTGCGTGCCCGGGATCGAACCCCTGACCTCCCGAATAGAATGACAACGTATTAATTACTAGGCTATCACCTCTTACCATCATCATCATGAGCAACCCATCGCCGGCTCACTACAGAGCAGGGGTCTCCTCTCAGAGTGAGAAGGGTTTTTGCCATAGTCTACCACGCTGGCCATATGCGGATTGGTAGACTTCACACACCTTTGAGAACATTATGGAGAACTCTCAGGCATGCAGGTTTCCTCACGATATTTTCCATCACCGTTAAAGGAAGTGATATTTAATTAGGTACTTAAAACGCACATAGCTTCGAAAAGTTAGAGGTGCGGGACCGGGATCGAACCTCCGACCTCCGATTAGAACGCGGACGTCCTTACCACTAGGCTATCACCTTTTACCGCTAAGAAATAAATAAACCGCCATCTATTCATACTCTTGCAATAGTAAACTCGCTATCAATACCGATCTCGTAAACAACAGATGAAGCTGGCCTCGATCCAAGCTTCCTGAATAGGGGTTACAAAGAAAAAAATCTCCACCAGATACTAGGTACGTATGTGGCCATACAAAACGCACTAACGTCCCCGATATGCAAATCTCTATTAGCCTTTAGTTACGATTAGTACACACTAGCGACTAAACCGTTAAGTTTTTGTCACTCGACAAAAAGTTGCTTCCCATTTTGTATGAGCATTACGGAAAGACAAATAATAAACATTATTATTTATTAGATCTGTGTATTTCTTACATTTGCCCATGTTATACACGGTAGTTATTTTTAACGTAAAAATAATAAAAATAAAATAAAAAATCTTTATTTAACAAAAACACGTTATTTTGGCGTCGGTTACTAGTGGTCTCCACACTAGGTTAAACCTGTGACGTGGAGACCATATATGATTTCCTAGTGGGTTTTACTGAGGACTAGGAAAGTTTAGCGGTTAGAATATTTTATATCGTCCGTTTTAATATTCAATCTATCCGTAATCTATGTCAGATTTTCATAAGAATGTGTAGTTTTAAAGTAAAACCAGCTCAAAGATTTGTATGTGTAAATCTTTGAGCCCGGTGTAACTTAAAACCACATTTTTATAGAAATCTGGAAAACCGCAGACATAGATATTTGTTTCTAGAAAGTGTGTACAAAATTCATTGAGTTTTATTCAATTAATGAGAGCCAAACTAAGTACGTATGGAAAGCGCTAGAGAACGCGCTAGGGTTATCTACTTCTTTTAATGGACTGTTTATTATTTCATTGTGAGAACTAACTAATGATGTCATTCTTAATATCACGAGGCTGCAATAACTGTATCCACAGGTTAAAAAATATTTTAAGAACGCCTCCACATACGGTTCTTCTTCACTCTAGCTACTTTCTGCCACCTTCTGTTCATAGATCCATCTGGCTAGAGATCGTTCCACGCTTCGTTTACCCTCTGCCCAAGCAAAAATCAACTCTAGTGCCCGATGATACGATACTACCAAATCAGATCTATCAGACCGCTACATCTAGCTGTATACACAGGACAAAAAGTTTTGAAACAAAAAGTCGCAAGTGGCATTTTGCGCTTAGAGGTAGGTATCTCTGTACCTAGTCGTTGCTTTTTATACCTCCCAACTGTTAAGGTAAACTGCACTTCTTTTCGCTTAAGCAAAGTTTCAGCGGGCCGGCGTGAGCGGTCCCTTCGGCGCCGTTCTCATTTGAGATTGCAGTTATCTGAACAGTTATTGCACTTTTAGAGCCTTTTAGTTGTATTTTAGGAGAAATGTCATTATCTTTTTAGTATTTAGGGTTATGTTTGTTTCTTAACATATGTAATACTGGTATATTTAGGTCGCTATTAGTTTGTAGATATGAAGCCACTCAAAACGTAATATTGGCTCATTTTTTTGCGCAACGGATCAGGCTGGCTGTCCAGCGCAAAAACGCAGCCAGTATTCTTGGCACCATTCCACGCGGGTAAGATTTGTATAGTAATTAGATAAGGCTAGCTTTAAGCTTCATTGTAATATTTTCATTAAAATAAAATTAATTTTTCACACAGGTATTAGGTGATATTAGGTAGTTATCAAAAAGACTCAACTTCATTTCACTCTGCTTGGACTGGACCATAGAAAAGATTAGCGAAACTTGTGCCTCCACTTACACTCAAAAACATTTCTCAATTTATTACTTCAGAACCGTTGCCAATGGAGCAAATGCAATTCCATAAATAGTTTGCTATCGATCGGGAGCAAAAATGTCTCCGCCGTGTTTCCCAATTAGGACTGACATTGATTCCGTCTGCAGGCGGCGGGTGGCCGGCCAGAAATAACCGGATCGATGCTCCCCGGTTCCGGATCTAAACTTTATGAGCTTGCAAATTCTGACCGGGAGAACTGTGCAGTTATAGCGGGGATAAATGCTATTGTGGACCGCAGTTTTCTTACTAGTTCTGACTTATTTTTAATTCATGTTCATCTTTGGTTTAAATATTTTTTGTTTAAGTATCATTTTTTTTTAATAAACGAGCAGGTGGGTCGCTATCACGACATTGCGATGCGACGCAATGGCGTGTGTTCATCGGTCTTTAATCGGTCATACTTTGGAGTGTGCTCAGGAACTTCAACACATTATTTTGTACCTACATTCTAAAAAAGATTTTATAAAATTAAAGATTAATAAAATAATTTTGATGTATTTTTTTTTGAATAATTTTAATTAATATCTTTTCATATTAAAATGATAATTTATTAATTATTATTGTAATGATTATCTTTAGTCTGCCATTCCACACTGGGCCAGCGTGGCAGGCTAAGGCTGTAACCCCTCTTATTCTGAAAGGAGACCCTTGCTCAATACTATACTAATACAATTTACAACTAGCTTATGCTCGCGACTTCGTCCGCGTGGACTACACACATTTCAAAACCCTATTTCACCCCCTTAGGGGTTGAATTTTCAAAAATCCTTTCTAAGCGGTTGCCTACGTCATAATAGTTATCTGCATGCCGCATTTCAGCCCAATCCGTCCAATAGTTTAAGCTGTGCGTTGATACGACTAGAACAGTCAGTCAGTCATCTTTTCCTTTTATATATATACTAGCTTATGCCCGCGATTTCGTCCGCGTGAACTACACAAATTTCAAACCCATATTTCACCCAAAAATCCTTTCTTAGCGGATGCCTACGTCATAATAGCTGTCTACATGCCAAATTTCAGCCCGTTCCGTCCAGTAGTTTGAGCTGTGCGTTGATAGATCAGTCAGTCAGTCAGTCAGTCAGTCAGTCAGTCACGTTCTCCTTTTATATATTTAGAAGATTTAGATGATTGAAAACATAGACGAAGTTATAGACAAAAAGTAGTTGATTTCAAAATTGTTTATATGAAAAAAGATTCCGACGAATTGAGAACCTCCTCCTTTTTTTGAAGTCGGTTAAAAACAGTTGACATTATGCAGAGTGGAATGTCAGTTCGCATCGCCACTGATGCGATTGCCACCGCGAAACCACTGTGCTGTCAGCAAATTAACGCTCATTGTAACTACAGAGGTCATTTTAATAGTAATATGGTATGCCTATAATATTGTGTGTGTGTGTACTTTTATGGGAGTTATTGATAATGATAAAATTGATAAACTGATAATAGACTATATTTCCTTCGATAGCTGATTGATTTGATATTGATATTGATAATTGATATGATACGGTCAGTGGCGTGCACAGGGTTTGAAGCCAGGGTAGGCATTAGTTAGGTAGGAACCTGTTTACTGGCAGGTCATAATGTTAAATTTGCATTGAGCTATTACAACTGGGGTAAGCAGTGCATTTATGCCTCTATGACCTGCACGCCACTTGATACGGTCACTGACATAGCCTAAACTATTAGCAAGCTGAAGTGGCAGTGGGCAGGTCATGCCTGTCGTAGAGGCGATGGCCGTTGGAGCCGGAAAGTCCTTGAGTGGAGACCGCGTTTAAGCAAGCGTAGTGTGGGACGCCCTCCAGCACGATGGACCGACGATATAAAGAGGCTGGCGGGAAGTGGCTGGATGTGGAAGGCTGAAGACCGGGTGTGGTGGCGCTCTTTAGGGAAGGCCTATGTCCAACAGTGGAAGTCCACAGGCTGATGATGATGATGATGATGATGATAATGATACGATATTGATATGATCAGGAGTGTGGTTCGCGAGGCGGCCCGTGGTGCACTGTCTTAATTAACAGTTAGGCGCCAGCACGAAGTCTGCGAAAAGTGCTGCCGGACAGGTCAATGTTCAGTACACTTGTGTCACTTTTTATCACGGAAAATCAAAGAGTTCTCTCGGGATTTTCAAAAAACTTTAATTCCCTGTTTATACTGAGCCACAAATAATATTACAAGAAGTGAATTAGATGACCACATCCAGATAGAGTAAGCCGTTGTTTCCGCGCAAGTTGGTAATTTTTCAACGAGGAAGGCCGCTGGCACCTAATTTATGTTCGCCGCCACAAGGAAGGAAGGTGAATTACCATACGACGTACGACCAGCAAAGAAACTGGCAAGCTTCCTAACCGATACCGAGTGAGGTACGACTTGGCTAGCACGCATAATTTTGATAATATCTGTGTATGAGTGGGTCAAGTTATTATTGCTTAGGGAGTATGGTAACGAGTTTTGGATTTCTACATATTTAAGTGGGTAGGTAACCTTTTCCTGAGAGTGCCTTTCTATTATATTATTACTACAGAATAATTTGAGATTTCCGGGTCTGCTTGTAAGGGTCTCAAGTAAACATTTTATTTCAATTTTCACTAATCCAAACTAATATTATAAATACTATCTGTCCCGGCTTACTCACGTGTGTAGTCGACGTTAGCCCGACTAGTTTCGAACCCATCCGGGGTCCTTTTTCAAGGGAGTCCGTCCGCGCACGCGCCGCGGTTTTGACTGCGGGACGCACGTGCCGTTGCCCGTAGAGCCCGTTGTTGTTGAGACTCACGGTAGTTTAAACGCTAAAACATACTAATATTATAAATGCGAAAGTGTGTCTGTCTGTTTGATAGCTTTTCACGGCTCATTCTTAAAACTGATTTTGATGAAATTGGGTACAGAGATAGCCTGCATCCTGAGGAAGGACACTTTTTATCCCGGCTACTTTTTACCCCGGAAAATCAAAGAGTTCCCATGAGATTTCCAACAATATAAATGCACGCGGACTTCATCTAGTATAATATAAACTGCGTCATATACTTCGAGTTAGCTGGTTTTTTTTTATAATTAGTTACTAATGAAACGCCTCTATTGATTCAAAAAGACTACCCGAATGAAACAGAACCTAATTAAAGAAAGCAGTACTGATGCTAGGTATTTAAAATTACAAATGGAGTTAACAACATTAAAAATCTTAAATTAAAATGTTAGTTTCTGAAAAGCAATGGGTAGGCTACATGAATTCAAAAAAACGTGCCTACGAATGCCAAAAAAATCCTAAATTAATTAACCGTAGCTTAGGTATTAGTACGCAGTGCCTACCAGTTCTACGAAATTAATTCCCAAGATATAACAATATAGACAAAAGAAGATAAATAAATTAGATAGTTATAATATCATCTATGACCCATTGGATGACTTCGTGCAAAATATTCTCGGATCCGTCCTTCAGACAGACGGGCCCATTCACTTTATCCGCTCCTATTCATTCCACTTATCGAGCAATACACTGCACGCTACCAATTATTTGCACAATCTCATTAGTAGACCGTGTCGGCTGTCGAGATTCTTCGATCCCTATTTGGATACCCGTCAGGCATCTCATAATTTTCCTTTTTGAATCTTTTGTGACAAAAAAAACGCCTACTGTCATCAATGGGTTTTTGTTATTTATATTAATAGTACAAGAAATACTATTAATATTTTTATATCATAATTTTCATTATCGTCAACTGATAGATGAACTGTTTTAGAATGTACAGGTAAAGCCCTTTTACATGATACCCCACTTGGTATACTTAGTTATCTTACTTCGAAAATTGAAAATACTAATTATTAGTATTTTCATGACCACAATTTTATTTTTGTGTCATGTAACCACAAAATCACGGTTTTCAAATGTCCGAAATTTTCCCGAATGTCTGCTATAAGACCTACCTACCTGCCAAATTTCATGATTCTAGGTCAACGAGAAGTACCCTGTAGGTTTCTTGACAGACCGACAGACAGACAGACAGACAATAAAGTGATCTTATAAGGGTTCCGTTTTTTCCTTTTGAGGTACGGAACCTTAAAAACACGCCGCATCTTGTCTCTGTTGATGTGCATTGCGCCTTTAATTTATATTTCTATCTTATTTTGATAAAAGATACAACAAAATATATATACAGGTAAAGAAATAGCCATACAAAAACGTACCTAAATTAAAATTACACCCATAGCGTAGTGAAAAAGCATATAGCAGCTACTGTCATAGAGCATTCATAACCCGACACTGGTCATTATTTCCGTTGAAGCATATACTTTATTAATAACCTATAAATGTTACACAACGCTCGAACAACCACATCAGGCCAATTTCGAATTGTAAACCACGTTTTTCGACGTCCCGACTTTTTCACCGAACACGAATTGAAGCCTATAATTTAAATTCGATATCAACGCAAACAATGAAGTGAAATATAGGGTGAAGTACGGATAGATGCCAAAGTGGGATAGATGCCACACTTTCAAAAAACCTAACTTCCCAAAATCGCAATAAAGAATTAATAGTTTCAATAAGTAGCTTGGGCACCATGCACACACCTAAGTCCCCGCAGGTCGTCTTGCAGAACAGATGCGTTTGGCCTGTGCGTGTGATCATCTCCACAGCGAACTAGACTAAAGCTTGATAAACTCAAACGTAAGTATTTATTGTTGCATAACTTTATAAGTACCAATAAGTTCTGTTCTGTTTTTTTTTTCATGTAAATACGGGAACCGCGAGTGCTGCAGAACTATTTCGCCTCGCGAAGAACAGAGTGGAATACACAAAGCTGACTGCCAACCTTCGCTAGTCGGAGACGCACGCAAAGCAGAAGAAGAAGTTATTTATATGTAAGGTTTTGGCTATCTGAAAAACGTAGGTATCAGTAGGTATATCAGGCAACGTTATAAATAAAATATAGCCGTTATAAATAAAAGAGGCCATGTTTTAAGTCCAAGTAGATTTTAACCTGAGTTTTTTAAAGAACGCAATAAAGGGCAGATATTAGGGGCACGAGCATTATCGCGGTACAAGAAATTAGGAGTTGATATAGAATGGGCGATTGTTCCCAGCATCGGAGGTCGGAGACAAAAGAGGGGATACTTAAGCCGAGTGAGCCGGTAATGTTTGTTCAGAAGGCAATAATGGGCGATGTTGCCCCGACATTTGACTCGGCAAACTCGGGCCCTATTGCGGCGTAAGACTCAATTTGAATCTTTTAAACGGGGACCGAGGCGGTGACGTGATTGAATTCAACCACTGTAATAAGCATTTAATTAAATACAACAATTGGCTGCATTTTTAAATCACAAAAATTTCTGATCTACCTACTATTTTATGATTGTTCATCTAATTTAACTATTGTCCTTTTTACTCTTAACATAAGCTCAAAACTTTGTACGGTATATCAATACCAAATAGTACAACCATTGATGTTGAAATCCTTATATTCTGTGTGTACAAGGGACGAGATTTCATAGGACTATTAAGAGACAAGGCTCTCTTGGCACTTGAATGACATTGACAGGGGGGCGCTGGCGCTGGTGGAAAACAAAGGCTTAGAATATTCAAACAAGAACAAAGGGGACACTTGGCCGCAACGTTAGTTCCGATTTTCGCCACGCGCCAAGATAGCCTTGTCGCACTGTACTATTATCGCATTATGACTAGGTATATTATGCTTCAAACAGAGTTGAAATATGATCGGAGTAAATTCTCTCAGTATAGGTTACTACAGATCGCTAATCCGCTACGCAAGCAACGTTTGTCTACGTGTGGATTTGGGCAAATATTCTCAGTTCCCAGTTCATAGTTCCCGTGTATTTGCGTAGGTATCGTGGCATACTATTATACATTCCACCGCATTACCACACTATATTAAGCACAGTGCCAACAATCCAACATACAAACGCCATGCCATTTAATATCAAATGCGAATACCAAACAACAATGAGGAAGCCACGTTTATCTAAAGGACTAAGAGCCTGCGCGTGTCAGACCTTCGTTGTTTTATAAAGCTAAGTTTCTCTGCATAATGTCCCCAACATTAGGAGGAACGTTTGTTTGGATCATGGTGGCTTTAGGAGACAACAGGTAATAAAGGTATAAAAAATCTTAAGTCAAAGTACAAAGTAATTTTTTTTTGTTATTCTTCAGTATTCTGTATTAAAAATCACGTCATGCATTGCCAGACACTTAGTATCATGGCAACCCCCTGCCAGACAACTAAAGTGTAAGGGTGTCTGGCAGGGGGTTGCCACGACACTAAGTGTCTGGCAATGCATGACATATGTAATTTCTTATTCTCATTCTCTATTATATAAGAAAAATTGACTTTATACTTTGACGTAAGCTTTTTTTTCCTGTTTTCTCCCAAAGCTACCATGATCCAAACTAACATCCAAACAACGTTCCTCCCAGTGTTGGGGACAATACGCAGAGAAACTTTCAGCTTTTATAAAATAACGAATGTCTGACACGCGCTGGCTCTCTCCCTATAAGGACTTTGAGTTTTGACTATAAACGAGGGACCTCAACTAATTTATTATGGTCCAATTGAATCTTCATTTGACAACAATTGGGCTGTCCTTTGTGAGGGAAACCTAGAGGTATTCCAACTTGGGATTTGTTTCATTATACAGCATCCGTGAGATCTGGGACCTCGATGAATAAAGGCCATCTAAACTTGGGGACGTGCGTGACATTTTGATATAGTGGAAATTGCCTTCAATGGCTCCGGGTAACGGGTTAAGCACATAGAACGGTGTAAGATTTGGAGTGATGGATTGATTTATAGACAAGTAATAGCGTTTATTGCTATGTGACATCGGCTAGAGAGCGAACACAAAGGAATTAATTTATGAAAACAGCAAACATGCAAACTGAAAAATTCTAAAAATTGCCTGAAAAAGTCTAAAAACAACACTTTTCTATATTCTCATACAAAAGATTTGTAATAATACTTAAAAGTCAATTTGAACTTTAATACCATACCATAAAGTTTAAGTGTTAGTGGAGGGGTTCCGGGAAGGCATAACAAATAAAAAATTAAAGAATCGACTGTTGGCGGTACGAAGTTCGCCGGGTCAGCTAGTTTTTAAATAAATCACATATAATATATATCAGTTTATTGAATATATTACAAAGGTCCTTAGCAAACATGTGGAAAATTGCGGCCTACGAGTAAGTGGTTAGTATAAGATCGTTTATCGTTTATTTTAATTAAAGCAAACATTGTTAATTGTTTAACCTCCCTAGTAGTGGCACCCTCATCTGAAGGCAAACATCCCGAGCTTTATTTTAAATGTGGCCTTGTTTAAATTAGCTTGAGTCGAGCACCGGGTCCAATGGTGGATACCACAACTAACATAATATCATTAACTAGATGATGCCCGCGACTTCGTCCGCGTGGATTTAGGTTTTTAAAAATCCCGTGGGTCTTCTTTAAGGGGACTATTCAGAGTCATACTCAACCTTAATGCATTGCATGAATGTTGAATATGACACATCTCGTCTAAATGGTCCCCTAAAGAACCTTCTATCTTGACTATGAATTCCATAGTAACTGTTTGTGTGAAAATAATGGAATTAAATAAGAGATTATCTTTTAACGCTATCTCAAGAGTTGTTTTTTTTGTTCTGCAACAATAACTTCTTTTTCTAACTAATGCCTCTTCTGGGGACAGTATCAGCGCTATGAATATGATTATCTCGCAACTAGCGCTAGTTTTAATTAAAACTTGCGAATATACAAAAATGTTAATTAACTTCGCAACTTAATTTCCATGATATAAGCCTTTATACTTCACGCTTATTGTTTGTATTTATTTTGCATATTATTAAGTACAAGGTGTTCCTAATAGATATATTCAATTCAAACAAAAATAAGTAATACCTACCTATAGTATCACGTAACGCGTAACGTATACCTACTGCTATTTTTTACATGTTGAAAGAGTGGAATTCAAAAAGATGTCGCTAGTTGCTTTTTCAATTGCAACAATAACTTCTTTTTCCACAACGCGGAATATTCACGATGCAACTAACGCCTCTTCTGGGGACAGTTGCAGCGCTATGAATATGATTCTCTCGCAACTAGCGCTAGTTTTAATTAAAACTTGCAAATAGACAAAAATGTTAATCAACTTCGCAACCTAATTTCCATGATAAGTGCCTTATTTCGTTCACGCTTATTGTCTGAATTGTAATTTTATACATACTATTAACAGCTGAAGATATTTAAGGCGCTGTGGTTAGCTACATTTCTTCTCTCTCGCAAGTTCTAACATTTTCAATGATTGTGAAAGAATCATTACACTTTTAACAGTAGGGTAGTTCATTTTAGAGATTTTTTTAAAATATCAGTAGTATTTCATAGGGAAAAATAATGAAAACATTCAGTATATCTCATCCCCATTTTTCTCTATCAAAACCAGGTCAATCGTATCATTTTATCGCATTAAACCGACAATGTAATGGGATTTTTCCTTTGCTATAAATGTTTGTATTTTTAACAATACATTTTTCCGTGGTCCGCATAAAAAAGTGCAATGAAATTTTACGATTACAACAATCGTATTGGCAGGACATATTATTGTTTTGGAACATATTCAAAGTACTGTTGTTAATTTAACTTATGGTTACATTAATGTAATAACAACGACAAAGATATATTTTTATATTGCACTTTAACAAATTTGATTGCTTCGATTAAATATATCGATAAAAAATTTACATACGTGAAAATTGCATGTTCCTACCTTTCTACAGGAATTATACGAAAAACTATTACAAAAAGTCGTTTGTGCACTCATCATTATTCGGTTCGTATCCGAGATTCTACGAAGTAGCCGGCATACAAATACGAACTCATCTGATTCGTATTTTTACGAAATCCGTGATTTCAAGGATGTCTGCACAAACGCCCGTACTGTCTACTACACGTAAAAGAAAATTATCTCAAAAAGTTATAAGGATGACGTACCTATCTAGTATCTACTACTAAATATATCATCATAGATCAAATTATAAGTGCCTTCAAGCATGAAGTACTTGTCTACATAGTATAAAACAAAGTCGCTTCCCGCCTTCTGTCGATTTGTAAAACCGCAAAAATCTTTTAAACTAAGCAACGGATTTTAATGCGGTTTTCTTCAATAGATAGGGTGATTCAAGAGTAAGGTACATAGGTATAATCTATATATGTATCGAGAACAGCTGAACCGATTTCGCTAATTCTTTTTTTATAATATTCCTTGAAGTACGAGGATGATACGGAGGAGAAAAATTTAAAAAATTGCCAAGTTCCCACGGGATTTTTAAAAACCTAATTCCACGCGGACGAAGTCGCGGGCATCAGCTAGTTTAATATAATTTTGTGTTAATCTGTTGAAATATTACAATAATTGTTCAAGATGGATGAAATCAAGCCGACTGAAATAACTCCACACCACCACATAAGTATGTACAGTGCACCCGTGCGAAGCCGGAGCGGGTCGCTAGTTTCTTATAATCGAAACAAAAGAACCAAAGCTTTTTCTTCCTATTCTTGTAGCTCCATTCATATTCAGCTTACGGTGGTTGCAGGATCTAAAGTGAGCGCATTAAAAGGCGATCCTCATTTAAACTTAACACCAGGGAAGCCGGGTTGAACGCACGTTAAACCTATTTTTCCGGAGCCGTAAGAAAGAAAATGGCGAACACCGTTTATGAGTAAGCGGAAGCCGGTACTAATAAGCTTGCCTGTAGGTAGAAAACACAGAATTTCGAATACGGTAATGGAAAGGGTAGCTGCTGTCTTTGATACCGGGACAGCGTGTATTTGATTTTGATTAGGTTTAGGTTTAAAAAGTATAAACAATTCGCTTTATATGAAAAACTTAATCTAATAACATAAGTATTGACGTCTAATGAAAAAATTAGTTTACGGTGACTTAAAAAAAATAACGATACATATATCATGTCAAAAAAGCACTTTTTTTTTTTTACTATAAGGGATGATTTATGCCAGCATACGCGGACCCGAGCCGTGTCCGCCACGAGCTGGCATAAATCATCCCTTATACGCGTATTATTACCTAATTACTAATAACTAATATCTAACTTTATGTTTGATAGTACTCTTTTAATTTACTTAAACTTTGAAAAGGATTTTTCATGAAACGCCTCTTTCGAAAGGGCAGTTTACAGTAGCGGCGCTCCCTCAAACTTGACAGTTTGTCCGTAGCTTTGATAATTTTTAGCATAAAATCCAAAAAAAATGAAACATTATATCTAGCATCTAAAGCATAAACTTAAATTAAACTGTAACGCTGTGCAAATAATCGTACGCCTTTTTTATCAACTGATGTTCTATCACACATCTGCGGCCTGCGCAGCGATATGCTCACGCTCCTACTTCTATACCTATTCGGTACATATTCTGTGGTGCAAAACATTAGACAGGATACGGACGAAGTTGATTACGTAGTACGGACTGTAGTCGTTGCCGTTGGAAAAAGTAGGTTATATGTAGGAGCTGCATATTAAAAGCTTTTTATACTGAAGTTGTAAACAAAACAACTACCTAAGTATTATTAATCAGCAGAAAATTTAGATGTAGAGCTATTTTTAACATACCATTCAGCATAAGCAAATTAATAGAAACTGATTCCCGAGGTACAATCTTGACTTATCAGAACACCGCGTTTACCCTAAGGTCTGAAAACTGAAACATGTGTAATGTGTATTTGTGAGACAGCTGGACGCCTCGCACACCCGCACGTCAGTCGCGCTCGCCCGCACTGAGTTAGCGAGGGGATGTGCGGGGAGGGAAACGAAATTGCAGTTTTGCAATATGCTTAGACGAGAGCGTAATAATCAAAGGATGGAAAACTGTGGAAGGTCCGAAGCTACAAACAGAAGTAGCGTGTAGTCAGGGCATAACGACTCTCCAGTGGCATTGGAAAACTTTAGAGTAATCGTGTGTGATGTTTATGAACGCCTTATATTTCGTATTGAATTGCACCCTCGCTATCGTGATGCAATTCTAGATATCCATTTCACGAAACATCTCTGGCACTTTTCCCACTAAAGGTGACTGCGACTCTAGGATTATACGTGACCTAGCATATCTTCCAGCACACATCTAAATCTAAAATACACGTACAGTGATAGCTCACAATGGAGTCCAACTGTTTGGATTCTGTTACTACGCTTCAACACTTGGGAAAACAGGAGTTTCCTAGTGCTAACTTTATATAAATATTTGCTTTATTGATCATAGAACGTTCGGAACAAAAGGAGGACAGTCTAGTCTTGTTATGACAATGTTTCTAGATGTGTAGGCCGATGAAAGTATGAATTTTCATATTGATAACAAAATCCGGCCAAGTGCGAGTCAGACTCGCGCAACGAGGGTTCCATACTAGAGTCGTATTTTATCGACATTTTGCACGATAACTCAAAAACTATGATGTATAAAGATAAATAAAAATCTGTTTTAGAATGCACAAGTGAAGACCTTTCATATGATACCCCACTTCATATAGTTATCTTACTTCGAAAATTGAAAATACTAATTAATAGTTTATGACCATAATTTTTTTTTGTGTGATGTAGCCACAAATTCACGGTTTTCAGATTTTTCCCCTAATGTCTGCTATAAGACTTACCTACGTGCCAAATTTCATGATTCTAGGTCAACGGGAAGTACCCTGTAGGTTTCTTGACAGACCGACAGACAGACAACAAAGTGATCCTATAAGGGTTCCGTTTTTCTTTTTGAGGTACGGAACCCTAAAAACAAGTATTTCTCTAATGATTCTGATAAAAAACTAATAAATGCCATAAAATTATTCATAAGATTGTATTCTTTGAATTTTGATCATTAACTTTTTAAAAGGACTGAATCGTTTTGCTCGTATTATTTCCATTAATTATGACACCAAAGGTTTTTTTAGTTGGTACATTCGACAATTCCTTTTATTTAAATAGGTACTGTTTCATAGGATGTAGATAGGAATAGAGCAGCATAAAAAAGAAAAAGTATGAGCATAAATTTTCCAACATCGACATTTAAGTATTTTTAGATCCGTAAAAGTCACGCAAGTTAGTATAGAGAAGGATACTATGTCAAATATCAATTTAGAATATTGGCATATGACTGAGCAGGCACTTTATACAAATTACAAATATTTGATATTTATTTGAAAAAATATTTTCTAAAAATCTTAGCACTGAGAAAGAGATTGGAATCCACAAAGATAGATATATTTTGCTCTAATTCACGCAAATAAAATTGTGCAATAGGGAAGCGAACGGTGATGTACCCTTGAGAGTTCAAGTATACCTAACAGGAAAAAGGCTCGTATAGAACGCTATTTGAAGGGGCTTGTTAATTTGATAAGTGCTTCGATAAGTCACCTGCTTAGCCATCAATATTTATTTTCATATAAAAGAAAAAGAAAATAGTCTTCCAAGATATTTTATCGTAGATTTTATGAAGCAGCGAATATAATTTGCAATTAATGTAGCAGCTTTATTTCACAAAGATTTCACTTCACAATTTCAGACATTTTTACCCTTGAAAACCACTCAATTAGGAAAAATAAATTTCTTATTTACAGTACACTGGTTGTTTAGTTTTAAGTAGTAGGTAACACTGAATTAGGAAAATTAATTCCTCAGAAAACTTAAAACTGAAGTGTACCTAATCAAAAATCTAGCCCGCACTGTCCGGACTTCTTATTCCGTACTTTTTCGGGTCACTCAAATTTATATACCACGCCAACATCGTTTTAGTCTGTCTTTCCTAACAGAAGCAATTTCACCCACATAAATTTTAATGCTGACTCTTCAATCGTTTTACTTATTTTTCTTTCAAATGGTAACCTTATATCAGGCCCAGGTCCGGTCGTGCATGGAGTACTGCATTCGATGGCTCTGCTAAATACCAACTAGCCGCTTTAGACGCCGTTGATCGTCGAGCCAGGAGACTTATAGGTGAAGATTCACCACTTTTGGGGAAGCTTCAGAGTCTTGATCACCGCCAAAAAGTTGCCGGCCTATCGGTGTTCTACAGGATATATTTCGGAGAGTGTGCTCAGGAGCTGTTCGATCTTGTCCCTCCCTCACCTTTCTACCACTGTACCGCAAGACACCGAGCGAGTTTCTACCCCTATGTCGTCAACATTCCATCTTCGCGTACGAAACGCTTTGCGTCATCATTCCTTATACGCATGGCTAGGGTCTGGAATACTCTTCCTAGGTCAGTGTTTCCTGTCAATTATAATCCGGGTATCTTTAAAACAAGAGTGAATAGGCACCTTCTAGGCAAACGCGTCCCATCTTAGGCCACATCATCACTTCCCATCAGGTGTGATCGTGGTCAAGCGTGCGCCTATAACGAATTTAAAAAAAATGTTGCTTCAAAATGTTCGTACCTCTAAATTTTACAACCTTTGTCCTAAACATACACCTCGAAGCTCAATTTGAAGACAAAATTAGATCACATTACCTAAATTAGGTAGGCCATTATCCCCGGGCGATCTGCGCGGTCTGGCAATACATTATAGTCATGTCCCCACTGTAGATCGAAGCGCAGGTGTACGGGTCCACGTGAATCGTTAACTAAAATTTAACCAGTATGCTTAGTATGAGATTTTACATACACCCAACTTGATAGAACTCGAGTGTCGAAACACAAAAACGGCAATGTAAAATAGACCTAATTCCCTTGACTTGAAGATTTTTTTTATTTAACTGGTTTTACGGCTCTGGGTTCTAGCCCTTTTAAGCCTCTTGTTTTGAAGAGCAATAATTAGTACCACTTATTTTAAATACCTGAGTTATTTTAAGTACCTGAGTCCGCTACGTTTTTTTTAATTTATTTTACGGCCCTGGTCAGGCCAGTGCTCCAAGCGGAAACCTTGGCCTTAAAAGAACCAAGTCTTTTAAGGCCAAAGTTTCCGCTTGGAGCACTGGCTGTAGATGTATCTATAGACGAACTTCTGCTATAACACAAGAAATGAAATTAAGATTCACTTTACTTTAATGCTAGTTGTTAATGTTTCGACGCTCGAATTCTATCAACGTTGATGAGATGTAAAACCTTATACTAAGGCTATAGATAAGCCGGCGAGTGGAAATTCTGTCGATATTTTGTTCGATATGTTTTCGACGAACCTAAAGTTCGGTTCTGTTGGGTAAATCCTGTAAGCTGCGGTAACAAACTAAACGCTACATGAAATTATTTATGCTTAATAAACTGAGCAACTACATTGTGTCTTTTCATGAATTGATTAAGATACCGATATGATTTATTTGACTTTTCTCTTCTTAAAGTTCTGAAACACTGTACTTTTGGGAAAAGTAGGATTTAATATACATGACCCCGGCTATACTCACGTGGTTAGTTCAACACTCACGATATCGAAATCATGGAAATCACTCACGATAGTTTAAACGCCAAAAAAGTAGGATTATAAAAATGCATTTGTTGAACAACTGCACTGCAATTTGTTGAACAATTAAAATAATAACATTATTTTGGTTGCATTGTAAACAATCAATTTTCTATTTTATAGAAATAAAAACTATTCATTATATCGAAAGTGTTAAGTGCCAGTACATATTAAAAGTAATTTAGCACTTTGGAAATGATTTTACTTAATAAAAATACCTAGTTATGTTTATAATACACTAGCTGATGCCCGAGACTTCATCCGCGTGGAATTAGGTTTTTAAAAATCCCGCGGGAACTCTTTGATTTTCCAGGATAAAAGTAGCCTATGTCACTCTCCAGGTCTTTATCTATTCCCATGCAAAAAATCACGCCAATCCGTTGCACCGTTGCGACGCGATTGAAGGACAAACCAACAAACCAACAAACAAACAAACACACTTTCGCATTTATAATAAGGGTATAAGGGTATAATACTGATTCGCTTCCCACATCAATGTTCGCTACTAACAAGTTCAAAATATAATAAGTTGCGGCGCGGACCTCCTCGTAATAAAAAGACTAAGCGACCCACCGCCACCAATCAAATTTTTAATAATGGGATGAATTGTTGCACGGCGCACTCTTTCGCAACTATGCAACTAATAACCGCTATTTATGACCGGCCCCGCTGCAGTAATTGCAACTTATAATGATTTGTGCTCGCCCCCTGTCTGTTGAAGTTCCTCCGCGAGCTTACGTGGCCCCATTTAGACTGATGAGTTTATTCCGTAAGTTTATGAACTATTCGTATTAGCTAAGTATCTGTGACACTTCCGGTTGCGAGCATTAATTCCGCGCTCTTGGGTAGATCTATGTTTTGCATTAGGTTGAAATGTGCGAAATTAGTTATTCTATTCACATACTTACTAAATGCATACTAATATTAGGTACTAGCTGATGCTCGCGACTTCGTCAGCGTGGATTTAGGTTTTCGAAAATCCCGTGGGAACTCTTTGATTTTCCGGGATAAAAGGTCGTAAACTATACTCATGCAAAAATCACATCAATTGGTTGTTCCGTTGCGACGTGGTTGAAGGACAAACCAACAAAACAATAAACCAATACACCAACAAACCAACAAACAAACACACTTTCGAATTTATAATAAGGTAGGTACTGATTACTATAGATTTATAATTTGTCTTCCAAAAAGAATATATACGGCACCCGGCCGCGTGGAAACGAATATAAATTTGCTTCTAATACAGAATGGCAAGGCAAAGTAAACACGCCGCGAAATTAACAAATACCAGTTCCACACGTTCGGGACATACTATTAAGGAACGCATTCCCTCTCGCGAAGTAGATAACTTTAACTGATCGCACATTAAAGCACGCGCCGCACAAAACGCACGCAATACTAGCAACACAAACGTCCTCAAAATGCTTCAACGACCTATCAAAAGGCGGCGACTGCATTGAACCACAGTACTTACACTCAATAGTAGGTACCTAACAGGTACATAAAGCTCATTCCGCAAAGACGACGTTTAAATAAATAGCAAGTCTTGGTACGATTCAATAAAGTGCAATTCAACTCGTACAGCACTGTGGTCTAAAGTTGAACAAACTTTTTTCTATCTATCTTGTAAACTCTTATCTCTCTTTCTTACGAGATCAGAGGGAATCGGGAACCACCTCTTTAAATAAAATAAATAAAATAAAACAAAAATCTTTTTTCAATCGTAGCTTTAAGCATCCACCATCCGATGTACATGAAAGCAAATGAATGAATAAAAATGAAATGAATTTCTATACCTGGAACGTATCTACTATTAAATATTCTGTGGTAATCTGTGGTAATGCATTGTTTGTTATATGCGATCAGCCTTAGAAAAGCATCCCCGCTCGCGAAGTAGAAAACTTTAAGAACAATAACCACAGAGCATGATAGTTGAATACTGCTGCTCGTAAAGTGGGACGTAAAACGAGTAACACATCAAGATCGTACTAAAGAACTTTGCATACTATACTACTACTTGGGCCAAGTGGTTGATATCTGTAATTCTGAATTTAACTTCGTTTTTATGTTGTTTTAGTTAAATTAAGTTTGATATTGTTTTTTCGAAAAACCAATGGACGTTGGGATCCTAAGGTGCTGGAATGGCGACCTTGCACCGGAAAGCGCCGCGTTGGAAGACCCTCCACTAGGTGGACGGACGACATCAGGCGTGTCGCAGGGAGCGGCTGGATTTAGGGCGCAAATCCGTGGCGTGTGGAAGTCCCTACAAGAGACCTATGTCCAGCAGGGGACGTCTATCGATTGTTGATGATGATGATGATGATGATGATGACTATGATTGCTATTTATATGAATAGGGAGCAATAGCAGGCTTTTTTTAAGCATTGGCGTAATTAGGGATTTTGTTCAGCAAAGGCTAACATGGAAAAAAGGTCTAAAGTTAAACTCTTCTCATTCTAAGAGGAGACAAGTTCTCAGTAGTTAGCCTACAATGGGATGATCATGATGATGATGATAAAAACGCAGAATACCTACATTTTTATAACAAAACAAGATATGCCTAGGTGTTTTGATATTCTTGGTCAAAGCAACCAATGTACAGTACGCGGCCAAACGTGATGAACATCGACCTTTAGAAGGAGATAGCAGATTTGTAGAGCAATGTCTCGGTTGTTGAGAACGACAAAGCGTCATATGGGTATAAGTGACAGAGACAATGCTCCACAAAGATGAAATGTCATTCTAGAGCCCGATGTTCATCACTTTTGGTCGCGTACCGAATATTGTACAGCTGGTTGACCTAACGATAAGCTCTGGCTCAACTTCGACGAAATAAATTACAATAATATTATAGATCTCCATCATCCCATCATTCCCATTTATTAACACAGATTTATTCTTGGAATCAATAATGTAATTTATTTTATTAATTTAGAACAAAAAAAAAACCGTCTCTCCAAAAAAAAAAAGTAAATATTTTCTCACACTAATTTGCTTGTTATTCTTTAACAATCGTCCGTACTCCTGTTATCTACACCACCCCATCATAGGGTCACCAGATCTAACTGTCAGGATTGCGGACTTTTTTGTGTGTTGTTTCGGATTGACTATGCTGCGCAGGCCCTACTGACCGCTACAGCGTCACCGGGAGGGTTGGCGAGCGCGAAGCTTCGCCCAGGGGGTGAGCCCTAGGGCTCGAAGAAATAATTTGAGAGGTTGGGGGGCAACGTCCTCCTAAGCGCGCCTCCTGTGAGGCTTGGACCACGGCTTAGGATGACGTTGGGATGGGTGGATTGGTTGGACTACTGATTACCTAGTCTGTACGCCCCCGAGGCTGTGGCGTGACTTAGGGCGCCTTTTATCGGATAGGGGTCTCTAATAGGGGTCTCTAATTTTTGTAAAAATAAAATATAACCTGTGTCACTCAAGAATAATGTAGCTTTCTACTGGCGAAAGAATTTTCAAAATCGGTTAAGTGGTAACAGAGATTACTTCCTACAGACGAACTCACAAACTTTACCTCTTAATTGTAGGTATTAGTATTGAAAAGTATAGATAATGCACGGCAACATAGCGCCAAAAGAACAGACTTGTCCGATAAATTCCCGTCGTTTGGTAACCCAACAGTTACGATTGCCCCCCTTATAAAACACCTCGTTCTATGGAGATCCCACCTGATACGATCTGTGATGCTCCCTTTCAGTTTATTGACTAAATAATACCGCTTTGTCCCTATAATTGTTTTCCCTATCCGCCCTTTATTTGCGTGACTGGGGTTTTATTACGTGGAAGAATAGAATTGAATAGTTATCGATATTTTTGTACGGAATTTCTATTTATTCTCTTTATATACAGGATCCTAAATAATATCCTTCCATTCCTTTAAATGCTAAAATATATACAGGATGTTACCAGAACGCTAGCAAAAACGTAGACAGCTATGTAGGCATCCGCCAAGAAAGGATTTTTGAAAATTCGACCCCTAAGGGGGTGAAATAGGGGTTTAAAATTAGTGTAGTCCACGCGGACGAAGTCGCGGGCATAAGCTTGTTGTGAAATAATAAAAGAATACAACTACTTATATATAATGTAGTTTCAATTTAAAACTTTGCCGCAATTGATGACAATAGCAATATAAGCTGGTATGATAAAATAGAGGACAGGTGTGGGTAGAATATCACAGTGAAAGAACTAACCAAAAGTGCAATTCTGTTCTTGACCTGTGTACTAAATTTTTATAATTTTTATCACAGCCCCAAATTTCATGAGAAAAAAATAATTATTTAGTAGATACCTTTTTTGACAGTAAGATAATTTTTTACAGGCAATTAGGAGCGTAAGCGAAGCGGGCGTATTTTTTTTTGTTTTAGGACAGAATTTTTTTTTTGAAAGTGAAACGGAAACTAGCTCAGCAATCAGAAAATTTGATGGTTTCAAAGCACGTTTTAAATGAAAAAGTCAGATGATACACAAATTAAAAACGCGAGCGAAGCGAGTACAAATTTTTTGATGGCCATACTCCACTCATATTTTTTGTATGGTCAGGCCTTTAAACTCAACGCTTAGAATAAATTACTTCGTGGTAAGAATCACGGATAGGCTAAACTGAATATGTCAAAGTTTGTAAAACTGCTGACATTTAATAGTGAATTACAGTCGCATTCGGAGTTTCAGAACAAGTCAGAATACGCTGGCAGTTTCTCCGAGCACTAATTTGGCAAACTTTAACTTGTTCTTATCAGCAAGTATTCTAAGTTGCATTTCGTAACCGACATCTTAAGACCTTTAAATAAATAAATTTATTCGTTTTTACCAGGGTCTAATGTTTTTTATGTATTGTATGTGTAGCTGTGTTAGGTTAGCACATCCGTCTTCTAATCGGAGGTCGGGGGTTCGATCCCGGGCACGCAACTCTAACTTTTCGGAGTTATGTGCGTTTTAATTCATTAAATATCACTTGCTTTAACGGTGAAGGAAAACATCGTGAGGAAACCTGTATGCCTGAGAGTTCTCCATAATGTTCTCAAAGTTGTATGAACCAATCTGCACATGGCCAGTGTGGTAGACTATGGTCAAAACCCACTCTGAGAGGAGACCCGTGCTCTGTAGTGAGCCGGCGATGGGTTGATCATGATGATGATGAATGTATTTTAGAATGGTACCTGCTGCCATAGAGGATTTCTATGAGTTTCTAAATTGTAATAGGGTGTCAAACTAAAATTATAAATGCGAAATTATGTATGTTTGTTGGTTTGTCCTTTAATCATGCAGCAACAGAGCTACGGATTGACGTGATTTTTTTGTATGAGCAAATTTAAAGACCTGGAGAGTTACAAAGGCTTTTTATCCGGGAATATCAAAGAGTTCCTACGGGATTTTTAAAAGCCTAAATTGTTTCATAACTTTAGAAATAAAATGACAAAATATTGCTTAAAAATATTATATGTAACAAAATAATAATGATTATGTAGAAGGTATAATATTGTATGTACCTTTACGGTACCAAACATCGATACATTCCCAAATTCCCTTCACAGTATAAAACTTTATGATATGATTTGACTGATCTATCAACGAATACCCTTTTATCCACGTGATAGATGGCCAGGCTATTATTTAGCCTGAATAACATCATCCTACATTTCGTATAGAATACGTTTTTGACCTTTGCCAACCCTTTAAAGGTCGGAATGGACAATATGTGTCTAGTTTTGAAGGGTAAGGTCAGAAAGAAATGATAATTCAAAGCATGCGTACTCCGTAATATAAATAGGTACAGTACGCAGCAGAAAATAATTTTATCGACCTTTAGAATGTAATATGTACGAATTGTCAGTTTAAACGTAGCATGTTCAATGTTCATATTAGCTGTAACATAAAAATGCAACTCAATATATCGAATTAAGTTGCCTGCACATCGGATTGAAAGAGAGGTGATGCAAAATTATGTAGGTTAGGTAGTTAAGCAATAAAATTAAAACAATAGTATGTAAGATTTCTTTATTAGTATTGTTAGTCCATAAGCGGGAGTAGATCATAAGCCGGCTCTCAATAAATATCTTCCACCGTGGCCGCATTTAATTATTACCATACGGCCACAACATATCTCAAGAAGGAGGACCGGATTTGTAGAGCATTGTTTCTGTCGTTGAAACCGACAAAACGTCATTTAGGTATGAGTGACGGAGACAACGCTCTACAAAGCCGAAATGTCATCCTAATTTTTTGTATTTTTGACTTTAAATAAACGAAATTATTTTAAATGTTATACAGAAGCAGGCGTTACTTTGCGGAAGTCCGTGATATACAATGAACCAAAAGCTTAATTTGCAATAATCCGCTGAAACAGGTCGAATCTGTATGGTGCAACATGCAGCATGCGAAATGCACCGCCCGCCCTCCCACTGTTAAACATGCAGGAAGAAGCAGCCACCAGGCAAGCAATACGTACCACCAACACGCAGCACTACACAAATCCCAAACATACTCGACGCACGTTTCGCCCCGACACCGGAGCATCCTCAGGAGATGTAGACCTTACAATGCACAATTGCAAAGCTTTGCAATTGTGTGGGTGTATCGGGTGTACGGGGGAACACCCCGCACACCCGCACGTCACCCGCGCTTTCCCGCACGTCTCCCGCGCTTTCCCGCACCGGATTAGCGTCACGTACTAGGTATATCACGCTTTTAGTACTTCACACAATCAAGTTCTATTCCAGTCCCAACAAACACATCTCAGGTAGGTAATTGTTACAAAGCATACAATACAAACGGCCGGATGATACGTCAGAGCTAGAAACAGATCATTAGCAGACTTCAGAGATAAGCGGTGAGTGCGGTTAGCGATCGACGAGAGTATGAAAACGGTAATGCTACTTAGCTCTTATTTTCTTTTTTTATGGTCGTGACCTAGAGCTTGACTACGAACTCAATATCTAACTGAAACCCGACTTCAACTATAAGGGATGATATATGCCAATACGTGGCGGGCACGAGCCATGCCACGTACGAGGCGCGGAAGAGACATGGATTCAAAACATCACGAACATTTTATATGAAGCAGTTTATGCTTCACCGAACCGTATCCGTGCACGAACGCCACACGGTGAAGCATGAACTGCTTCATCTATACTTACTATTATTAATTAATATAATATTATAACATATATAATATAATATATAATAATATTATAAAGAGGTAATGTCGTTAAGTTTGTTTGTAGAGGGTAATCTCTGGAACTACTGAACCGATTTTGAAAATTCTTTCACCAATAGAAAGCTACATTATTCCTGAGTGACATAGGCTATATTATATACACGCGGGCGAAGCCGCGGGGATCAGCTAGTATAAAATATTCGTGATGTTTTGCCTCTTTCACGCCTCGTACATGGCACGGCCCGTACCTATCACGTGTTGGCATAAATCATCCCTTTTTAACACCACATTTTATTTTTTCATATATCCTAGGCATATTTCGGGGTCACAAACTAAGCTGATTCCTAGTTCCATTGTCACACTGGTGCCAATTGTGTTGTTTACGCAAATTATGTCTGTCATGTTCGCCATGTTGGATTGGTCATGACGTCAGAAACCCTTGGGATCGAATAGCGAACCAAACTATAAGTACTAGTACTTAAATACAATCCTACAAATTACCTACTATCCATTCATATTATAATGCGAAAGTGTGTTTGTTTGTTGGTTTGTCCTCCAATCACGTTGCGATGACGCAACGGTCTAAACCTGAATGAAGTTTGGACATGCCACGTCTTTAAGTCGAGGTCGTTTCGTCTGTCCAGAATCTAAATTGTCTCTAAGATTTATACTCTCTATTCCACGGAAACATCAGAGAGGCTTAGTGTAAATAGAACCTTTTAGAATAAAGAAAAAAGAAGGCCGTCTTAAGATAGCATCCTTCATTTTTGCTTTTTTTATGTAGAACCATAACAATGGTGATAGTAGGTACTTATTGAAAATCTTTTCATAGTAAAAGCTTAGTCACAGATATTAATTTCTCTAACTTTGAGCAAACTTTATAAAGTTTAATATTACCTTCCAAATAAAGTTTTCTAACAAGCACAATCGTCAAATCGAGACATCATTCTGCGCTTGGATCCATTTAGACTTATCCAGTCTTATTATCAAAGTTTTCGGCACTACTCGCAAAACTTTGCCATTCATTCATAAATCTGGGACTAAATAATATAGAGTAATAATACCTAAATATAAAACGATTTCGAAGACTATATGTCTATAAAGGTAGTGTAAATAATAAAAGAGTGTCATTATCTCAAAACATTTGCTGACATACTTCAGGGTAAACTTTAGAGGCAAGAATGAATTAAAATCTTATAGACACCACGACAATAACGGCAGATAAAAAGTACCAAATTAATCGTGGTATGTACCCGTTTCCTACAATACAATATGTCGTTGAACCAAAAATACGCAAAATTAAATAGAGTATAAGGGTGTTTCGGGGAAGCACAGAAAACCAATATTTGTAAGAAAGTTTAGCTACTTAGGTACACGATTATCTATCAAATACCTAAACAATAAATACCGCTTCGGCCTTAAACTGCATCATCACTTTCCACCAGGTGAAATTGCAGTTAAGGGCTAACTTATATCTGAATAAAAAAATGAAAAAAATGCGAATGTTCCCAGACACAACACCCGCTAAGTAAGTGTACTTAACTCACGAACTTTTAATTAGTAGGTAAGCTGAAATAAAAATGAAAGGAGTGGATACTTTTAAAAGGGGGAGAACGAGAACGAGCTGCGAAAGTTACATTTTAGTAGTTATGGTGAAAAGTGGCTGCGATAGAATTTTCTAAAGGTTTCCCGTAACGGTCTAATTTCCACGCTCTTTGCAAACAAAGGCGGTGGAAAAAATATAAAAAAATCAAATAGTTGCATTTTTCGCTCGTTCAAGTAGTAGGTACTAAATGCGAGACATTATTTTACATGTAAATTCTAATGATAATGTGTTAGCGGAACTTATTTAAACATAAAGTAGTGTAGTGTTTTATGTTGGCATTTTTGTGTTTAAAATAGCCTACATTCGAGTAAGTACATAGTACAGTCATCATCATCATCATGATCAACCCATCGCCGGCTCACTACAGAGCACGGGTCTCCTCTCAGAGTGAGAAGGGTTTTGGCCATAGTCTACCATGCTGGCAGATTGGTAGACTTCACACGCCTTTGAGAACATTATGGAGAACTCTCAGGCATGCAGGTTTCCTCACGATGTTTTCCTTCACCGTTAAAGCCAGTGATATTTAATTAATTAAAACGCACATAACTCCGAAAAGTCAGAGGTGCGTGCCCGGGATCGAACCCCCGACCGCCGCTTAGAAGGCGGACATCCTAACCACTAGGCTATCACAGCTTTTTTTTTTTACTTAGTTCAGTACGCGGCCGAAAGTGAAGAACATCGGCCTTTAGAATGACATTTTATCTTTATAGAGCGTTGTCTCTGTCACTCATACCAGCTCATAGCCATATGACGCTTTGTCGGGCTCAACGACCGAGACAGTGGTCTACAAATCTGCTGTCTCCTTCTAAAGATCGATGTTCGCCGCGTACTGTATTGTATGTCGTTGTAGTTATAGCTAATACCTACTCTGGCATCAAACCCTGAACACCATTAAGAAATCTCCCGCCAGACCAAATAAAAGACAGTTTACAAAGGGCGTTGAAGATTTTGGACTACCTAGTCTTCCATTTTCCTTTTTTTTCCAAAAATTTCTACAACCACCATTTTTATTTTATTTTCCAAAAAAAATTGCGTGGCCGCTATTCTTCAAAAAAAAGAAAATGGCGGAATGTAGGTATAGGCCAGGCTCCGTACTAAAATACGCAAACCCCTTTTCAATTCTCAAATTGCGCCTGCCAGGAATCGAACCCAGGACTTCCCACCTGTAAGATCACTAGCTGATGCCCGCCACTTCATCAACTTTAAAAATCTCGTGGGAAGTCTTTGATTTTCCGGGATAAAAAGTAGCCTATGTCATTCTCCAGGCATTTAGCTATACTCATGCAAAAAATCACGTCGATCCATTACTCCGTTGCGACGTGATTGAAGGACAAACCAACAAACAAACACACTATCGCATTTATAATATGGGTAGTGCTATAGCACTCACCACTGCGCCAGGGGGTCTGCGGTTTATTATTTAGCATAACAGTTGTATAAACTGTATAAATCAATGCCGTGAACGTTACCACGCCAGAGCAATCCGACAAAGGCCAGATTTGGGCCGCGCCTGGAAAATTGCGCGGGTGATCTATGACGGCGAGATGTCGTGTATCATGATTATACGTGTCCGGTACCTTTTTGACTTCCATAGTTGCGCTCTAACTGAAAAATATAATTTTGATATTTTTATATTATTTAACTAGCTTATGCCCGCGACTTCGTCCGCGTGGACTACACAAATTTTAAACCACTATTTTACACCCTTAGTGTTGATCTTTAACTATGAGATTTTAACATAAATTATGAGCTTAATAAAATATGTCATACTGCTAATTGCAAAAATATTAACTACAAAACTTCTTTATAGACACTTGAAAACTGACAGACTTTCATACAAACTTCAAACCCCTATTTTACAAAATCCTTTCTTAGCGGACGCCTACGTCATAATAGCTATCTGCATGCCGAATTTCAGCGCGATCCGTCCAGTAGTTCGAGCTGTGCGTTGATAGATCAGTCAGTCAGTCAGTCAGTCAGTCAGTCACATTTTTACCATTAACATTTTAACATTTTCCTTTTATATATATAGACTACTAGCTGATGCCCGCGGAATTATATTTTTTTAAACCGGTGGGAACTCTTTGATTTTCCGGGATAAAAAGTGGCCTATGTCACTCTCCAGGTCTTTATCTATACTCATGCAAAAAATCACGACGTGATTGAAGGACAAACCAACAAACCAATAAACCAACAAACAAACACACTTTCGCATTTATAATAAGGGTAGCTGCAGTACTGATAAGCTTTTTTTTACTTATTACTTCTAATAGGTATCACTGGCATGATTCATTTACTTTTTCCCACGCGAGCTTTTTTATGTAACTTTTATCTGTGAAAACTTGTAATCTTCTGTATGTACTTATTTATCTACTCTTTGTAACTAAAGGTATGTTTTCCTATAAAATAAAACTAAAACTAGAACCTAACATCTGGCACACCTTAGGGATTCAAGCAATACGCAAAAACACTCAAATTGGTTTTATGTGTAGTTGGTTGAGCGGTAAGTATATTATTATCTAACACCATAAATATTCAGACTGGATGCGTAAAATTAGGCCATTACTTCCCATGCCTCGTAGACGATATATGGTCTATCTACGTTATTGGTTTAATATCATTCCAACCCCAATGGCTTATACGTTAACCCTTAATGGTGTACAGGGGTCAGATGGTACCCGGTCCGTATTAAAAAAACTGTCAGCATTTTAAATTATAGAGATTTGCTTTTCTACTCCTGATTAAAAGGAAAATATAATTTTAATAATAACTAGATGATGCCCTCAACTTCGTCTCCGTAGATTATTGTGTTTAAAAATCTCGTGGTAATTCTTTAATTCTATCCGGGATAAAAAGTAGTATATGTCTGTCTCCAGGATGCCAGCTATGTGCCCTGACAAAGTAACAGACAGACACACGTTCGCAATTATAATATAATGTTAGAATTGATCAGGTATTTTCTTCTTGATGTTACAGTTTTTAACACGCAATAAGTATTGAATTTATTTCATTAGTTACTTTAAAAATCAATACAAGTCTTAAATTAAAATTAACATGATACAAGATATAAAAAGTTTTTTTAATCCAAAAATCTAGCGAAATGTGGATTTTAAAGTTAATTTCAAATCAAAAGTCAAAAGTCAAATGGTTTATTCAAAATAGGTAATAAATTACACTTTTTGATGGTCGGTTGTTGCATTTGTAAGATGATGCTAGTGGGGATAATTTTTACGCGTACTTAAAACTAAAGCTACGAGGGTATATGGAGATAAAGTCGTAAAAACTGATACCCGCTTGTATAATAATTAGATAACTAATATTTAAAATTGGCAATAAGAAGTCCCTTCAGAATCCTCTATAAGCCAGTATTTAAGATTTCGCGTAAATCACTGGGAGCAGTTGTGTTGTGGCAATTAGGTGTTCCCAGGTGACGACTCCGAAGCTACTAGCCGGAATTATCTGCTTAAGGCTCCCTACACGGATATAGATACCCTGGAAACGGACGAAAATAATGATTGCTTTTAAGGTATTCAAAGATTTAATGAAATAAATCTTATTGAAGTGAAATCTTCTTTAGTACCTACCGTTGTGATTTGAAACTCGATGAAACAAAAAAGCGACAGTAAAAAGGGAGAAACACATACATCTATAGGATTTAGCCTGCGAGAGAACGAGACAGTTTTAGTTACCATGAACCTCTCGTATCATTTCTTGAAATTGAAAATTTGCAGTCTGTATAGTAGGTATAAATAAATAAATAAACGAATAAAATAAAATAATGTCCTTATATGTAGAACTAGAGGATGCCCGCGATTTCGTCCGCGTGGATTTAGGTTTTTAAAAATCTCGTGGGAACTCTTTGATTTTCCGGGATAAATAGTAGCCTATGTCCGTCCCCGGGATGTAAGCTAACTCTGTACCAAATTTCATTAAAGTCGTTTAAGCTGTTGGGCCGTGAAAAGCTAGCAGACAGACAGATAAACACACTTTCGCGTTTATAGTATTGGTATGGATAAAATGTAAAATAATTTTCTTTACCTTCGAACAAGTCTCTATAAGTGACCTATGTCCAGTAGTATACATTTAACGCTTGATAATAATGATGATGGAAAGAATAATCTTATCTTATATACTTTTTTGGCCAAAACACTGCACCGATCTTCCCCGAAACTACGCTACAACAAACACTAAAACGACCCCACCTACATAAATACTTCAACAAACGCTATTACACCAAATACCCCAGCCAATAGACGTCGAGTAAATATTAAAGTAAATAGTGAAGTTTTTTGAGAAAGGTGGCCTGTCCAGCATCTTTAGCGCGACAGTTTTATGTCTTATGCCGTAAGTGCCCGCTCGCATCGCTATCTACAGGTAAAGCCTCAATAGTTCAACGGTTATAAAGCATGCTGAAATTTAAACGTCGGCGGTTCAAACCCTACCCGTTGCACTATTGTCGTACATACTTCTAGCACAAGCTTTACGCTTAATTGGAGTGAGAGACTGGCGCATTCTCTTGTCTTTCTTCTTCAAACTAAATTTAGAGTATCTGCATCTTTTTCTTTTTTAATATTGGAAAAAATCACGGAACACGAATTTTACATTTAAAGACTCTAAATTTTAGTGCACGCTACAAAATATTTAAACAATAGGCTTGCGGCTGGCAGCTAAAGTCACGAGGTTTAACAGCTCTAAATTATATTTCAAACTGTCAAACTGTGTCTGTCCTTTTCATATTACATTAGTAAGAAGAGGATGCGAATACTCTAAAATTTAGGTGTGCTCAGAATCAGCACCAATGTTAGTCATGATTTACATGGCTAATAATAATCTTTTAAAAAAAAGACGTCGAAGAATATACTCAGTATAAATTAAAGTTTTTGAGCTAGCTGTCCTGTCCAGTGTCTCTAGCGCGACAGTTTATGTGTTGGGCACTTAGCCCGCTCGCGTCGCTGTAAACATCTACGGGTAAAGTTTAAACGTCAACCCTGCGAGATCGCTGCCAGCTGAAGTTATTAGGGTCCTTTAGACCCTTGCATTTATCTCGAACTATGTGGACCCGTTTTTATTAGTTTCATTTCCTGTCATGCTATGCAATCAACGATCTTTAATGTAATAGATTGCGTGTGGAATTTTTAGGATAAACTCTTTATAACTACCATTTCAGTAGTTTTCTTTTTATGACGTTTAGGTAGAACACGCGACAGGTCGAGATGGCAATCGGTGTGGGAACGCCCCGTACAACCGCACAGCCCCCGCGCTGACCCGGTGCGGGCAAGCGCAGGTGACGGGCGGGTGTGCGGGGCGTCCGCTTACCATCTCAACCTGTCGCTATTTAAGTACATTATTTTTAATTATTTTTATCTAGTTTCTAGTTTGTTGGTTTGTCCTTCAATCACGTTGCAACGGAGTAACAGATCGTCATGATTTTTGTACAGATATAGTTAAAGACTTGTAGAGTGTCATTCCCGTGAGGAGTCGCTGGATCTCCCATCGGGCGCGTCCCCGGGGTGGTGGATAGGGGAATGCCTCCCAGATATGGGTGGTACCGGGGAAATCAAATACCCGGCGCGAACCAAAACCAGTAGGCATGGGCGTGCCTTTAGTCCTGTAAGATGCGGCCTAGGGGACTTCACCCCGACAGAAAAAGCAAGCTGTGGTTCAGCAAAAAATGAAAGCGAATAGTAAAAATGATGTACCCCAGGTGGGTACCGCAGCTGGTTTACCCTGCGGAGAATCCCACACTGAACCTAGTTCAGTCAGCCCTACCGTATCTGGGGAGGGCAACTATCGCTTTGCACAAGGAGCCAATAATTCAGACACAGAGAATGAAAAGCAGAAAAAACTAGAAGAGCTGACAAACCCGTTCGCAAGAAGAGACTCTATCAGGAGAAGCCCACCGGGAACCGGAAAACTGATGAATCCGCCATACGCCGCTGATACGAGAAGGGTAGAAAGCCCGCGCGGAGAGGAAGAGACGCGCATTTTCGCGCGTCCCTTGAGGAAGGAATTTGAGGGGCCGAGTGTGTCTGCGCGCCCCTCGGAAAAAGAGAGCGAAGCGGATGCGTCAGACAGCTCACTCGCGTCAACTGCATCAACTGCTTCCGGAACGCGGAAAAGGCGGCAGCCTTACTTATGTAAGCCGGGAAAGGCAAAGAAAACGGCTGTGGAGGACGACGGTCATGCCCCTGACCCTTATGTGTCTGCGACAAGTATAAAGGCAAAAAAAGATCTGCCTACTGTCGAGACCATCCAGGACGAGTTGAAAGTCTGCACCTCTGTTGACATAATGACCCGCATTTTTGAGTCTGTGTCTACCATCGAAAAAGTTGCAGATAGTTCTCGAAATTTGAGGGGCGCTCACGCACAAAATCTCCGCCTGGCTGCCCGCTCTGCGATGGCAGCGGTATCAGAGCTGACACAAAGAAGTTCCAACTCAGAAGTGGAGACGCTAAGAAAAGAAAATGGTGAGCTCCGTTTAGAACTAGCCAACCTGAAATCTGAGCTAACTAATTTGACTGCAGAGGTAAATAGTCTTCGCCAAAGGGACACTGGGATGGAAGGATGGACTCAACAAACCGGGGAATCAAGAAAAGACAAAGATCCACTGGTGCGGCGTATTTCTGTCCTAATGGATGAAAAATTGTCGGAGTTCCGAGCTGAAATAATGCTTCAAAAGAACGTCACACCACAAGAGCAAGTGCCAGAAACATCGGAGGTACCTCAGTCAAAAGGTAAGAAAAGCAAGAGATTAAAGAAAAAGCTAAGAGATGATACTCAAACACCACAACCGGTTATTCCACAGCCAGAAGCACCTTCGGTACCACCAGAATGTTTGGAGACAGAGGAACCGGCTACAGCTACCTGGGCTAAAGTTGCGGGGCGAAAAACAAGGACGCCTACTTCGACGAAAGAGGTAGATGCCACTACTTCAGGTCAGACGAAGAAGACGGCAAAGGTACCCCCTGCTCCTAAAACCGCAGCGGTCACCATTACTTTGACCGAAAGTGCTACCGTCAACTACGCCACTGCCATGGCAATTGCCAAGCAACGGGTAAAATTAGCGGACTGCGGGATATTGCAGGTTCGTCAAAAAAAGTCTATTACAGGAGGCCTCGTTCTTAAAGTTCCCGGTCCTGACAGCACCAAAAAGGCTGACACTCTGGCAGAACGGCTTCGGACGGCTCTCGCAGACATGGGTGTTAGAATCGCCCGGCCAGTCAAAACGGGAGAGATAAGGGTAATGGACTTGGACGAATCCATCGCAAAACAGGACGTAGCAGTGGCTATAGCTGAGGCTGCAGAATGTCTTGAAGAGCAAGTGAAGGTCGGGGAGATTCGGTATAGCACCTCCAGGCTGGGCACGGTCTGGGTCCGATGCCCACTTACAGCTGTTCGCAAACTTGCCATAGAGAAGCATCTACGGATCGGATGGGTCAGTGCAAGAGTGCAAGTGTTGGCAGCTAGGCAGTTGCAATGTTTTCGCTGCCTAGAATTTGGGCATGTCCGGAAGCAATGCTCGAATACAGTGGACAGAAGCCTGTGTTGCTACACTTGCGGGGAACCGGGACACAAGGCCAACGAATGTAACGCTAAAGTGCCAAAATGCCCAGTATGTGCGGATCTTGGTCGACCAGCGGACCATAGACTAGGGGGCGGTAAATGTAACCCACCTAAAAATACTCGTAGCAGAACTAAAGGTGGTCTCAAAGAACCTTCAGTGTCTAGACCAAGTAAAAGCGATCAGCTGGCCAATCAGTCAGCAGAGAAGGCTAAAGAGGTGCAAAATACGCGGAGCTAAGGGTTCTTCAGAGCAACCTAAACCACTGCCGGGCTGCGCAGGACCTGTTTCTGCAAAGTCTAGCAGAATGGTCTGTTGCCTTAGCCGTGGTGGCTGAGCCATACAAAGTCCCCAGCCATCCTCGCTGGTTTGGTAGCGTTGGAGACACTGTTGCAATATACTGGGGGGGAAGGCAAGGCGACCCATCTTGCTCCATTCTTGAGAAAGGATCAGGTTATGTTGCCGTAGAGTGGGGGCATCTAGCAGTGCTGGGCTGCTACATTTCTCCCAACTCCGGTCTCGCCGCCTACGAAGCATACTTAGACGAGCTGGCTGCTTGTATCCGCAGATGTTTACCCCGCCCACTTATAGTACTGGGTGATTTCAATGCACACTCAAGGGTCTGGGGAGATAAACGAGACGATCGCAGAGGTGACATCATCCAAGAATGGGCGGCGGAACTGGACCTACGTCTTCTAAACCAGGGCTCCACAAGCACTTGTGTGCGGTGGCAGGGTGAATCGATCGTGGATCTTACATGGGCGACTCCTTCTGCATCACGCATGGTGTCGGGATGGCGGGTTGCAGAAGAAGTAGTTACACTTTCAGACCACCGCCACATCGTTTTTGTAGTATCCACGGGAACTTCTGACAATATTGCACGACAAAATAGCAGCCAATCGCAACGTTGGTCTCTTAAAAAGCTCAACCGCGATCTATTAGTTGCTGCTGCCTGCGTCGCAGCCTGGCCAGAACGGTCTCAAGAGGTACTACCCGACCCGGAAGGGGAGGCGGTCTGGTTTCGGGAAACTATGACGAGCATATGCAATACATCGATGCCAAAATGCAGACAGACCAAAAATCAGGCAGTTTACTGGTGGTCCGAAGACATAGCGCAACTCCGTAGAATATGCCTAAGATCTAGACGCCAGTATACGAGGGCCAGAAGAAGGCGGAGATCTACAGCCGAAGCAACCGCAGTCGCTTACTCTGCTTACCGGGAAGCCACAAAAACACTACAGGTTGCAATTGCAAATGCTAAAGCGCGGAGCTGGAGAGAACTGCTCGAAGGACTGGATAGGGATCCATGGGGGCGCCCGTATAAAATTGTACTTGGCAAACTCAGACCGTGGGTCCCTCCACTGACTGAAACCCTTGACCCAGATTGCGTAGAGCGGATAGTCGATGTTCTTTTTCCCAGGGCCCAGAATAGCTCTTCTACTACCATGGAACTACTAGAAGGCTGGTCAGAAGAACTAAACGTCTCGAAAGAGGAGCTGAAGCGTGTGATTAGGCGTCTAGCAGCTGGTAATACTGCACCAGGCCCAGATGGCATACCAGGGCGTGCTTGGGTTTTAGCCCTGGAGGCTTTAGGACACAGGTTAAGACAACTATTCAACAGCTGTCTTCGATCGGGCATTTTCCCAACCGGCTGGAAACAAGCACGGTTAGTTCTCCTTAAAAAGGAAGGCAGACCTGCGGATTCTCCATCGGCTTACCGACCCATATGTCTCTTGGACGAAGTAGGCAAGTTGTTCGAGCGAATAATAGCTGCCCGTCTCAGCGACCATCTGTCGCGTGTGGGCCCCGACTTATCTGAAAGTCAGTTTGGCTTCCGACAGGGGCGTTCAACAGTAGATGCAATCCTTCGTGTTCGCGATTCTTCTGAACGGGCTGTCCGGGGCGGTGGGGTGGCGTTAGCGGTGAGCTTAGATATTGTGAACGCCTTCAACTCGCTCCCTTGGACCACTATAAGGGATGCTCTTACTTACTTCAATGTACCTCCATACCTGCGTAACATAGTCGGGGCGTACCTAAGCGACAGATCAATTATTTACACAGGACGGGATGGTCTCACGCACAGGAGAGAAGTAAACTGCGGTGTTCCACAGGGCTCCGTATTAGGGCCTCTTCTATGGAACTTGGCTTACGACGCAGTTCTTCGTGTTACTGTCCCGTTTGGTATAACTATAGTGTGCTACGCCGATGATACCATGGTGCTAGCCGAAGGCGACACATTTGAGGGGGCATTAAGGCTTGCAGAGGCCGGTGTGGCCTGCGTAGTGGGTAAAATCCACGAACTCGGACTTAAAGTAGCGCCTCATAAAACAGAGGCACTATGGTTCCACGGGCTACCCAGGCGTCTGGAACCACCCAGCTTGTTGATTCGCGTGGGTGACGTAGATGTCCAGGTAGGACAATACCTAAAATATTTGGGTCTTACTTTGGACGGCAGATGGGGATTTGAAGAACATTTTGAGCGCCTTGTCCCCAGAATCCAAAAAGTAGTTGGTGCACTGCACGGTCTGCTGCCTAATCTCGGGGGGCCACGGGAAGGGGTTCGTCGACTTTACGCCCGGGTAGTACGATCAATAGCTCTTTACGGGGCGCCTGTATGGTCGCAAAGGCTTTCAGGTGTCCAGCGTCTCAGGAGGAAGCTAAATAGCGTACAGCGCAAGATAGCCATAAGGGTTGCACGCGGATACCGCACCATATCCTTCGAGGCGGCTACTATTCTGGCTCGTTTTCCACCTCTGGATATATTGGCGGACATGGATACGAGACTGTATACCCAGACCCGCGCAGTTTGCGAGAGGAGTGCAGACGGGTTGAATACCGGAATTCTGCGACGGCAAGCGCACCGGCAAGCATTAGTAAATTGGCGCAAGCGTTTAGACGAGGAGAGAAACGCACGTCAACGCACTGTCGGTGCCATTCTACCAAACTTCGAAGCCTGGCTGGGGAGAAAACATGGCAGCGTAACCTTCAGACTGACGCAGGTACTTACCGGACATGGTTGTTTCGGTGAGTACCTGTGTCGGATCGGTCGCGAGATGACCCCGCGATGTCATCACTGTGAAGAGGACAGGGACTCCGCACAGCACACGTTTGAAGAGTGCCCTGCCTGGGAGCCCGAGCGGTGCACACTGGTCGGCTGCATAGGGAGAGACTTGTCACCACCGGCCGTCATAGCGGCAATGCTGGAAGACAATGAAGCATGGCGGGCAGTGGTCTCCTTCTGTGAAACAGTAATGTTCAAGAAGGAGGCCGCCGAGCGGGTTCGCGAGCGCGCTGATCCTGCTCGAAGGCGGAGATATCAGAGCGGCGTTGATCAACGTCCTGATCAGTTAAACAACTAGTCCCTGGCGCTAGGACTTCGAAGTCGCGAGTGGCTGCACTTTCTCGAGGATGTGTCCAACGGGCGTCGCGCGAGAGAGGCACCGGCGTACGTTCTTTAGAGTTCCCGGAGCCTCTCAAAAACGCGCTGAGGAGGGCCACCGAGGGGGTTTTAGTGGGTACAAATCCCACATAACCCGATTGGGTATCTTAAGAAGATTTCCCCCAAAAAAAAAAAAAAAAAAAAAAAAGGCTACTTTTTATCCCGGAAAATCAAAGACTTCCCACGGGATTTTTAAAAAATCTAATTCCATTAGACGAAGTCGGGGGAATCAGCTAGTACGGAATAAAGACGGATTTTTCGAAATTCCTACAGGCTAGGGAATAAAGCTGATTTATATTTTTCCGAAAGAAACCGCGAGCGGTAAGAACTTCATATAATTTACTTAACAGAACTAGAAACCATATAATTAGTGAAGGTAAATTGAGCCAGCAATATCAAGATGCACTTAGTAAACCACTCAAATGCATATAGCTTATACTAATTGGTCCATACAACGTTTGTAGGCGAATTAGCATAATGTGCCGTGGGCCATTGGGCGATGTTTATCAGCGTTGGGCATTTCTATGTAAATAGGCTACAGATCGCGATTGTTACTTGCTCAATGCTCACATCTCGGATCCGATAGCACTGATTATTTGTATTATTAATTACGCAGATTAAATAATCGTGTTTGTACTAAGATGTTTGTTTATTATTATCTATGTATATAAAATTCAAGTCCTGACTGACTGGCTGACTGACTTAATGATATATCAACACATAGCCTAAAGCACTGGTCTTAGACATAAGAAATTTGGAGGGTGTGTTCTTTGTAAAGAGTAGGTACCTATCCACTAAGAAAGGTTTTTTAGAAATTCCACCCCTAAGTGGGTTAAATGGGGGATGCAAGTTTGTATAAAAGTCCGTCATTTTTTCAAGTTATTGCCCGCCCCGCAGGACGCACCCGCTCTCACCTGGGCCGCAGACTAAAAGCTATTTACAAAACGAACATCGAATTACTTAGTCATAAAATAAAAACCCAAAAACCTAGATAAAGTCTTACAGGAGAGAAGGAACAAAGGACTTTTCTCAGTTTTTTTTCCTGACTAGAATTATTATTGCATTTCACAAAATCACCCAAAGGAAATTACAAAGAAAAAATGTCGTCCACTGTACTATCTGCTAAACGATTGTCGTCTTCATCTCTCTGTAGTCAAAGAAATACTAGGGTAAACGTAATGCAAAAGATACGAGATTCGGGTATTGTATTATTTGACCTATTTTAAGAAGAAAACGTTAAAAAAACTAAAACAAAGCAGGCGTAAACTAACGCTTTAACATTACAGCGGAACTTAGGCGTTCTTTTCTTTCTGGCCTAGCATGGTTCTCATAATATTATTTAATCAGAGGTAGCAATGATATTGTACCCAAGATTATACCATATAGAGAGAGAGCAAGCGCGTGCCAGACCTTCGTTATTTCATAAAAGCTGAAAGTTTCTCTGCGTCCCTAAAACAGGGAGGAACGACGATGCGACTATGAAGTTGGATCATCGTGGCTTTGGGAGATAATCTAAATATATAAAAGGAAAAGGTGACTGACTGACTGATCTATCAACACACAGCTCAAACTACTGGACGGATCGGGCTGAAATTTGGCATGCAGATAGCTATTATGACGTAGGCATCCGCTAAGAAAGGATTTTTGAAAATTTTAACCCCTAAAGGTGTGAAATAGGGTTTTTAAATTTGTGTAGTCCACGCAGACGTAGTCGCGAGCATAAGCTAGTAGGTAATAAAGGTGCGTCAAAGTATAAAGTCATTTTTTTTTTTCAGAATAATAGTAGAAATCACGTCATGCATTGCCAGACCACCAACCCCCTGCTAGACGCCCTTATAATTTATTAAACTTTAAGGTATATATAACCAACGCTCTCCTTGGTCCAGTTGCAGAAACAAATCTGTATTATTCTCGAGTCCCGATTCTGTACATTATAATTTAAGCTTGTTCCCGGGGCTTCGACCACGGCCAAGCTATCTTACAGTTCAGAAACAAACGCAATTGCGCAAAGCGAAGACAGGGACCTTGCAAAGGAAAAAGTTTGCGTTTAATTCATCAAACAAAGTACCTACAACAAAATAAATAACAACATCGACGATGGAAAGACACTAAAAATTAAGTGATTTATATTCTAAAGCAAAAAATAAAATAAAGTGTATAGCAACACAATGTAACGTTCATTTCGACTAAAGTACCGGACCAATGGGTCAAAAAAACTTGAGTCATTGAACTGCAGCTGTTTTTACTGCATTTCCCCTCGCATGAAATGGTAGAACTTTTTGCATCGAATGAAGCATCGAAGCTTTCGAAAGTCGTAATAGGAGTTACCCATACTAATATTATAAATGCGAAAGTGTGTCTGTCTGTCTGTCTGCTAGCCTTTCACGGCCCATCCGTTCAACAGATTTTGACTAAATTTGGTACAGAGATAGCTTGCATCCCGGGATAGGACATAGGCTACGTTTTATCCCGGAAAATCAAAGAGTTCCCACGGGATTTTTAAAAAAATCTACGCGGACGAAGTCGCGGGCATCATCTAGTTAAATATATTCATTCGTCTTGGACAATCGCCATGAGACAAAATTCGATACAAACTCTATGGGCCTATCTCCACAGGGCGATACTATGGCGGCGATAGTTTGTATCGAATTTTGTCACACGGCCAGTATATCGCTGCGATTCTCCCGTCCGTGGAGATAGCGCCTAAGTGACTGCAAGGTAGCTAAACTGTGGACCAGACTATCGCACAGTGAGCTTCGGATATAAATGTTAATTTCCGAGACCATTGTACAAGTTCCCGCAATGAGTTTGCCGAATAAATTATAAACGGGTGTAATACGTGTGCAGATGGCTTTAGATACTGTGTCGCCTCGACGCATTGCTGGCGGCCCGCTAATTAGGGAGTAAATATTTAATTTTTAAACTACTACTAAATTCCATACGAAACCTTTTTTCCATACGAATATGTGTTCAAGAACACAAGAGTGTCTTCCAATAAGGTATCTTAACTATAAACTAAGCTAAGTCAATGGACCGATTTTTAGGTATAAGTACGTTTATAAGTTTAGGTTAATATATTGCTTATTAGCCTCTTTCATAGGCTAGATTGTAATGGTAGTAAAGTGCTGGTGTCAGTACTTTACGACAAAAAAAAATGTAGTATCAGTGGCGGATTTGTCCTCAGGCCTAGTAGGCCCGGACCTAGGGCGGCCAAATATTAGGGACGGCCCATCGTGGTAAAAAATTCACTGTTGTTATGATAAAAGCTATGTGATAACAGTTTGCAATAAAGTAAATTCATTATGTAGTCCCGACTAATATTATAAAGGCGAAAGTTTGTATGTGAGTGTGTGTGTATGTTTGTTACTCCTTCACGCAAAAACTACTGGACGGATTTGGTTAAAATTTGGAATAGAGATAAATCATACCCTGGATTAACACATGGGCTACTTTTTATCCCGGAAAATAAAAGAGTTCCCGCGGGATTTTGAAAAACGTAAATCCACGCGGACGAAGTCGCGGGCATCAGCTAGTCTATAATATAATTATGATGAGTGCTATTAAGAAAGGGGCGGCTGGTACCTACTTAAGTATTAGGTAAATAGCCTGGGGCCTAGGGCGGCCAAGACTACAAATTCGCCACTGTGTAGTATGTACCCATTATAAGGGCCTAATGTTTTTTTGCTGGATTCCATAATTCCCTTAGTAATCGGGGTTTATTTTAAGATAAGTAACTAGATGGGATTTATAGATACAACTATAATAATAGAAGTTTTAGGACACGAAGCCAAATAAGAAGAAGAAGAAGAGGTTTTAGGATTGTCAGTCAGTCAGTCAGTCAGTCAGTCACCTTTTCCTTTTATATATTTAGATATTAGTATAGATTAGTACAGACAGGTAGGGTAAAACACAAAAAGTAAAACTTCAAATCACTGTTTTCTCGCCAAAAGCGAATTCTGAAGATTATAATATTACAACAAACTATCTCGAAGTCTAGTGGTTTGTTGGCGAAGTAAACAACTTTCATTTACGGAACAAACTAATCCAGAGTTTATGCAAGGGACGCCTTAATTTTAGTTAAAGATATAATACAAGCGTTTCAACTCTTGACTTTAGGAACATATCTAGTAAGCTATCTTTCCGTCTCTTTTAACACGCTTCATATTTGCTTCGCGCAAAAATGTTCTATGATACTGTCATAATTAGTATGACACCAATACCATGGATTTCATGATCAACCCATCCCCGGCTCACTACAGAGCACGGCAGGCCGATTGCCGTAAACTGACATGTGACATCGCAATAGAAATATCCTTAAGAATCGTGATCGTTACAGTTGATAAATTTGCTATCGCGGACGACTAATGCACTATATCGCATTTGGTCATTATCGACATTTTGATGACGTATTGGTAGCACGGACCTATTTATAACCCGACTAAATCGAATATCTATGGTAATCACTTGGTAATCTAGCAATTTACATGGACATAACAGTCTCCTAAATTTGGCTACGTTACTTATTACAAATAAGTAGTTAGTCTGTGGTACCTAACTATTTAGAACCCCAGACCACAGAGTACAATTTTTGTTGTTTTTCCTTTTTGTTTTTTGTGATTAATTCTGCAACTTTGCTTGCTCCTCGGACTCCGGAGACTTAGTTTTTCTCACTGAACTTATACGCAAATGCCTGGGCACTGATTTGCCTAAGTATTGGGACCCTTATTGACGGACTGTGGCTGCTTCGAGAAGTTGTTGTGTGACGATGTGTGGTAGAAGTTAGAACTCGTAAGTTAACAAACGTTATCATTCAATACAAGTAAAGGCTCTCATGCGGGTTTCCTCACGATCTTCCTTTTCCTTCACAGCTAAGCAAGTGATATTTAGTTGTTACAATGGTATTAAACTCCGAAAAGTTAGAGGAGTTTTAACAGCGTTTCATAAAGTACCTATTATACAAATTGAGTCCATTGCTACTGGTGGTTATGACTTCATAGTAAGTACCTCCACACTACAAGTGCTTTCTCGAGTATGTTTCCTTATGTATCTAGAGCTGCCTAAAACGTTGCTCTTCATATGAAAGTTTGAATGTTTCTTACTCCTTCGCACCACAAATATTTAAAGAAACAATTTGGATTAGCTAAATTAGTAATAAAGATTCCATATACACTGATTCTAAAGTCTTCGCAGACAACGTCATACCTAAACAGAAGCTGGTAGTGCCTAGTGGTATAGATTAAGCAACACAGTCAGTGGTCACTTACTCAGTTATCATAATTTTTTTTCAGGCAAAGGTGATACAGTGCTGCATTCATTTCTTCATCCTGACAAAGATATGGATTGGGATATGTTGTGAACTGGAGCTCTTGGACCCCGTGCAGAGACAAATAAAATAATGAACGGTGCCAGATTAGATTTATAAGAAGCAGATGGTGATATAATTAAGATGTCAGAATCTAATCTACTTTAATAAAAGAAAACATAAAAAATCATCAAACTGTTGTTTTATTTGCCTAAATAATTTAAATTCCAAAGTAATTTCCAAAGCTAAATCAATTAAATCAGAAAATGATTTGACTTTTGGACATTACTTTGGGGAATAATTTTAGAAGTCCCCCGAAGAGCCTAGTGGTTAGGATGTCCACCTCTGAATAATTGAAGGTTGGGGGTTCAATTTTAGGTACGCATCTCTAAGTTATGTGCGTTTTAAACAATTAATTATACTTAACTTGATTTAGCGGTGAAGGAAACATCATGAGGAAATCTGCATGCCTGAGAGTTCTCCATATTGTTCTCAAAGGAGTCAAAGGTATACTATTATGTTCAGCCTGTCGCTGACTCACTATAGAGTACGGTTCTCTCGAGTGTGAGAAGAGTTTTGGCCATAGTCTACCATGCTGGCCAAATGCGGATTGGTAGACTTCACACACCTTGGATAACATTTTGGAGAACTCTCAGGCATGCAGGTTTCCACACGATGTTTTCCATCACCGTTAAAGCAATGATATTTAATTATTTACTTAAAATGTAAAAAGTACTCTGTGATTCTCATTTCTCAGTGTTAGTATACCTCTATATTTAATGTACTCTGTGCATCAAACCTACTAATGAAAGAGTCATCACATATTCTTTTAAAAGTACTTATGAGACTTATATTAATCTAAAAATGCTTTTATACTATTATACTAGCTTCTAAAATTAATAATTGATTTCTAATCTAGCAAAAGAATTACTATAGCATTTTTTAATCCCTTTCATAACTTTATTTTAATTAATATGAGTAGTAAAACGATTTGCGGATAGCTTATGTCACTGATAAAAACACCTCTCGAGTTGTTTCAATGAAAACCTCATTTGACGTAACATTTGTCGAGGTTCTTATATGACATCAAACTTCAAAACGCGTCCGCAATAGCATTTTTCATACAATAAATTTTATCGATAGTGTAAATGAACTGTCAAAACATTTTTTTGTCCACATCTATCCTTTGTGGACTGTCTCACCGAACCGTGATAGGAAAACCATATTTTGACATTGATGCTGTCATTAAATGATAGATGCAGTTGATTCGCAATCGGCCTGCGGGTCTCCTCTCAGAGTGAGAAGGGGTTTGGCCATAGTCTACCACGCTGGCCATGTGCGGATTGGTAGACTTCACACACCTTTGAGAACATTATGGAGAGCTCTCAGGCATGCAGGTTTCCTCACGATGTTTTCCTTCACCGTTAAAGCAAGTGATATTTAATTAATTAAAACGCACATACCTCCGAAAAATTAGAGATGCGTGCCCGGAATCAAACCCCCGACGTCTGATTAGAAGGCGGACGTCCTAACCACTCGGCTATCACAGCTCATTTTATGGATTTAACAAGTAATAATTCTTAGTACGCAAGGCGTTCCTCCCCGATTGCCATTTCGACCTGTCGCGTACTGTAGGTATAATTTATTGCCTAATTTAATATTGATTCTTAAAATTATGTGGAAGCAACCAATTATGCTAAAGCGATTCCAAAATTACGCAAAAATATTCAGTGGCCAGCTTTAAGACAGTATATTTCGTTCGTGGGGCAAACTTAATATTAATTATTACATTTTATCGACATTTATTAAAGTCCGCTTGCTCATAAAAATCACGGAATCTGCGCATAAATTTCGCAAAAGGCCATTTAGCGGTTTAAAGTCGGCAAAAAAACGAATTACGGTAGCGCGAGGGCACAAATTTCGACGCTAGGCAAGGCAAACTCTGTTTCGTAAATTAAAAGTAAGCAATGGACGATATCGTGCCTGCAATAAGGCTCAGCCTACACGTTCCGGCTGCGATCCGATCCGGTTTCATACAAGCTGATATTTTGTACGTATTACACGAGACTATGGCCTGAATCCGTCTCCTTCTGGGAGGAGACCCGTGCTTAATCGGCCGGCGATGGGTTGTGATTATGGTGATTTTATTGGTGACCGATCAATTGACAAAAAACAAATGACAAAGTTTCATTTCCCAAACAAATTTTGCCCAAAATTATGAATCGTTTTATGATCGTTATAAAACTTATGTTTCTACAAATAATTCACTTGATAAAACAAATTACCAGACAAATTTTTATTTCATAAAATATCATTTGACAAACAATTGATTTCTTTAATCGTGTTAATTAGTAAAACAATATATCGCACTTTTTTTTAAGAGAGACCGCTTACTATAATGGGGGGTCTCTTTCCACCCAGAAAAAAGGAGCCCCGCGAAGCGGGGCTCCGTCGACGGGCCCCGGTCGACGAGAAGAGACCACCACTATGGTGGGGGGTCTCTTTCCTCCCTCCCGCTCCCACCATCAAGAGCGAGCGAAGCGAGCTCGGGACTTGGGGCACTCCGACTCGGAACGGTTAGGTTAGAAGGGAATGGCGGGGTCTTACAGACCCCGCCATCCCCTTCGTGGGTTATTTCTTTTTTACCACCCAGAAAAAAGGAGCCCCGCGAAGCGGGGCTCCGTCGACGGGCCCCGGTCGACGAGAAGAGACCACCACTATGGTGGGGGGTCTCTTTCCTCCCTCCCGCTCCCACCATCAAGAGCGAGCGAAGCGAGCTCGGGACTTGGGGCACTCCGACTCGGAACGGTTAGGTTAGAAGAGGATGGCGGGGTCTCAGACCCCGCCATCTCCTTCGTGGGTTATTTTTTTTTTCACATCCAGAAAAAAGGAGCCCCATGATATTATTGCTGCGTTGCATAGGGGTTTGCATATGTATGCAAAACAGACTTTTTGTGTATTTTTTGTTAATTAGTTATTTTATCAAATAATAAATTTATCATCTATTATTTTGTAAAATCGCGAATTTGAAATAATAAATTTTTAAATGATATTTTAACATTCAGCAAATTTGCAAAGTAAAACATTTGTGAATAAAATATTTGTCAAATGATCTTTTGTAAAATGATATGTTTGCGGTATACGACGTTTGTGATTTGATTAGTTTTTCAAAAGTTTTTGGTGAACTGATAATTTGTCATACGTTTTTTGTCATTCATTAGTGAACCGATTTTATTACACAAGATACGACGCCATAATCTAAGGCCAATGTCAATTTTTGGGGTTACTTACTACTAATACGTTAGCATGAACTTATTATACGAATAAATTAAGTTAAACATAACTTCTATGCTTACACTAAGAATCAAAAAGTCCTCAAGATGTTGAATTTCTTTCAATCTAAACTTTCCTTTCAGTGGCTCTCTTTTGCTTTAAATCTGCTTTTCCGTAAACTTTTTACAGTTCTTGTTGCGATTTGCAGGAAGCTTTCTGACATAGTAGCTACCATTAACGTATAGTATTAAACGTATTCAAAATAAATTATTCTTATTCTTATAATTATTTTTATTCTTATAATTATTCTTATTCTTATAGTAGGTAGATATAACTTGTATCTGAAAAAAAAAGGTACCCGTTCAAACAAAAAGAATGCCTCTTTGTATGAACGCGTCATCTATTATGCGTTGATGCAACGCATACAGGACGCTAGTACAAAATAAACAGTACCTCTACCTTACAGCCTCCAAGTTTTTTCTAAAAAACCATTTACGTAACTGGAGTGGACGTGGCCGTAGCTTCGGGGTCCAGCAGTGTCATCGCCCGCCCAGTACAATATTATTAGCTGGTAAGAAACCGGATCGTGTACGGCCAGACTGTGTACCTAGTTCGAGATTAAACCGGAGAAATTGCCATTAATCCTGATAGTTGCCGCTCATTTGGCCGGGAAACTCTGCGGGTAGAACAGGTCTAGGTAGTCTGGATATTAATAATCTAAGCTGAATATATTGTACGACATAATTTAAGGAAAATGCATGCACAGTAATTAAGTAAATAAGTAAGCACACAATAAAACATTGCCTTATTTCATTGGAGGTTATGAAGTAAGAGATGAATTGATGTTAAATCAACAAGAGATATTCGTGCAGACTTACCTTAACTTTTTTAATATGAACGCAATAAATTAAACTTATTGTAGGTAATCTTTTGATTAGGTAACGTTGCAAGAGCCTGATTAGTAGCCTCAGGGTGAGAGCTATAGAGCGCACTCTGACTTTGCTTATACTTAAGACAGGGTTAAAACGCTATATCTCTCACATAAGTTTGTCTCGTTTTAACTCAATCTTAAGTCTGAGCAAAGTCAAAGTGAGCTCTATAGATGTCAGCTTAAGTGTTAAGGATTCCTACTTACAAATATGAATGAGAAAAGTAAAGTAAAAAAAAAAAATTTGGGCCGTAGGTACAAGAAAAATATATAGCATGGAAATTAAAAAAAAAGATAGTCTTTCAGATCATCTTCCAATTCCTTACTGTGAACGAATTGTGAAATAAAAAAACGAATGAACTTATTTAGATGTTTTTGTATTAAAAACGCTTTTATAAAACAACTAAGATTTTCAGCCACTTGCGTCGGTAATATTTTTAAATAATTAACCGTTTTAAGTAATGTCAGCAAAACCAAACAAATTAACCAATAATAAACAATTCATTTTTTTCATTTTTTCATTTCAACGTGTATGCAATGTACTGAGGTGGAATAAGACACATGTCATCTGAACGGTCCCCTAAAGAAGCCCCTATCTTGACTATGAAATCCAGTGTAAATCTTTCTGACAGACTTCCTTCTCTTCCATTTAAAAACGACGTTACAGCAGCTCTGCTCTAAGAAATAACGTCTTGAAGTACTAGACAGGTTAGGTATAGGTATTTTCTAGGTAAATGAAGTCTTAACACTAAATCCAAGCGTTTAATAAGCACAATTAGAATTCACGATGAGTCAAGCCATCGCATTGTGGAGAACGCCTCCTGCGTTTGATAGTGCTATACAGAATTAGAGAGCAGGCTAGAAACCGCATTTCTGTTGCAGTTTTTACACAAGCAAATGCCTGCAACTTTATCTACATATATTATCTACTTCTTCCTTGCATGTTTATATTTGCTGACAAATGGGCTGACCTCATGGGTCAGATCTTGCACTTTTGTGAAAATTTATAATTTTGCTTTTTTAAATTAATAATTTTAACAATTTTTGTAAGTATGTTTATGTTAGTTTGTACTCGTAGTTTAATTAGTGTAATTGGCTTTATGGCCGTTCTAATTAAATAATAAATAAATTGTGACGTTGTAAATTTTGAACTACTAATTAGCGTTTCGCTTTTAATAAAAATCTATTTTGTTCAAAGTATGTTGGTGCCACCTAGCATCAAGGTGCAGAACTACGCGTGGGTCGATGTTCAGAGTTCATTCGAGCCACAATAGATGGCGTTTGCTTCGTTGTCAATTGTCGTAAAAAAAAAAAAAAAAAAAAAAAAAAAAAAAAAAAAAAAAAAAAAAAAAAAAAAAAAAAAGGGGGGGGGGTTTTGTGTTTTGTTTTCGTTTTCCTTCTAGAAAATAGATCTCGGAACAGAATCGGAAAAATAACAGAAATGATCCATTATCTAGAAGGAAAACGAAAACAAAACACAAAACCCCCCCCTTTTCGTTATCCCCAAAGTACGATATTTGCATTTTTACTTTCTCAACCGGTTGGTCTACCACAAGCATTCCAATCATCACATATTCATCCCTACATACATCCACTACATTCATCCTCAACTGAACCATGGTAATGTAACTGTTAATTCAGAACATCACTACACTCATACAAATTCCTAATTGAATATTGATAACTTAAATATTCAAACAGTTTAGACCAAACTAAGTAATGGCAAATATCTACTTCTTAATATCCTTAATATGCCAAGTGCCTATTGGGTGGTTGTCAGCTACTCTAACTAGTTCGTAAACCAAAGGTGACAAAACCTTGACAACCCTGCACTTTTCATACTTAGGTGCCAGCTTAGCTGCGAAAAAATTTGTAGCGTCGCTTTGTGGATAGGTCTTTTTCCACACTATATCCCCAACAGAATAGCTTGCAGACCTACGCCTTAAGTTGTAATGCGTTGCATACTCTGCATGAGCCTGAAACAAATTTCTCCTAACCTGACCAAATATGTCCTCCAAAGTTCCAAACTTTCCTGCGTATTCCTCCCTTGGAATTCCGGCCTCGTACTCCTTATCCGTGTCCTTATAGAAGGAACCATTTAAGACCGGTTCTCTAGCGTGGACAAGGAAGAACGGGGAGAATCCAGTGGATTCATTAACCGCACTGTTTATGGCGAACTGGACCTTGTACAGGTTTTCGTCCCAGGACCTGTGGTTATCTTTCACAAAAGCGGCTACAGCAGTCATAACAACCTTATTGTACCTCTCAACAAGGTTAACTTGCGGAGTGTACAGTGGTGTGTAGTGTAATTTCGGAATATTATAACGCTTAATGAGATTACGGAATTCAGATCCTGTAAATTGGGACCCATTGTCCACAATCACAGTCTCTGGAACACTATGGTTCAAAAATACAAAATTCTCTAGCGCTTTAACAACAGCGGCACCTGTGGCACGCCGTAACGGAAACAACATTGTATATTTCGAAAAACAACACGTCACCACAAAAGGAAATGTAAATCCTGATTTAGACCTAGGCAAAGGTCCGACTAAATCAGCCGAAATGACCTGAAAAGGTCTCTCGCAGACTTTAGGCTTCCCTAGCAGACCTGGAGTGGCTGATGTCGTGTGTTTATACGCAGAGCAAGTATCACAATTCTTAACGTACTCAACCACGTCCTTATACATACCACGCCAAAAATATCTGAGGGATAATCTGCGATGAGTTTTGAACACACCAAAATGACCTGCAGTTGCGTCTGCATGGTTTTGTTGCATAATTCTAAGGATGTCGTTCTTGTGGACTACCTCTTTCCAGTCGAACTCACTGAGAAGCTGGTATTTACATTTACTGTAGCGATATAGTTTATCGTTCAAAATACTAAAATTCGGAAAATTTGCTGGATTGATTTTACAGCCATTAAATTGCATAGCAGTATTGATACCACATTTTCAGTGGCAAATGGAGACAAACTTGATTGTATGGGTTATATGTTTATCGAGATCTATTTTCTAGGAGAGTTATTTCGTTTTTTTTCTCATATTCCGATTTTGATTCGGTTTTATTTTTCCGAATGGGATAGAGAACGGTTGCCATATCAGATGGACCCGTTCACAACCAGTTTTTCCATATTTGTTGAGTAACAAATATTAAGATGGTAGTTTAAAAGAGTGAACCACCGTAGGCCTAGACGCATTCTATCAGTCAGCTGAAGAATGATGCCAAGATGTTTCCACTCAAGTGTCTTGACACCATGAAGTTTTTTTGTATATATTCTTTTTAGAAGTTAGGGTTGTGTAGTTAAGTATAATGTATAAAACCTTACACTGTTTTCAGTATATTTATTTTGTTAGACAATTTTCCTTGTTAGTAGTAGATGTGCGTTCACGCGTAACTTCTGTGTTTTTTTTTGTTTGTTTGTTTCAGGCAAATTGTTAGTAGTTGTTGGATGACGCTGAGGGCAGCGTGGTTCAACCTGTTGAACCTTTTCGTAGGAGGGGAAGTATTGTGACGTTGTAAATTTTGAACTACTAATTAGCGTTTCGCTTTTAATAAAAATCTATTTTGTTCAAAGTATGTTGGTGCCACCTAGCATCAAGGTGCAGAACTACGCGTGGGTCGATGTTCAGAGTTCATTCGAGCCACAATAGATGGCGTTTGCTTCGTTGTCAATTGTCGTAAAAATAAAACAAAATAATTAAATAAAACCATAATATCATTTGTTTATTGTTAAGTCATTAACAAAACGGTTCTTATAATATATCCTTAGGTTCCGCAAATATTCAAAAATGAATTGGCTTCATGATCAAACTAAATGAGTGCGGCCACACTCGGGTTGCGTCTGGCAACACCGATTGGTGAGATTTAGAATTTTTCTGGAGTCAACATGTGAAGACGAATTTTTTTCGTTCCAGGAAAATCTCATTCTTTTTCGCCCATGGCTTCGCCTGGGAAAATACAATAGTTATAAATTTAGTCATCCTAACGTATTTCAATGTTTCATCAATTATGGTGAGTGAAAAATCAAGTAATGTGGATTCGACAAAATGGCGGTTTGGTTAGAAAAAATCCTAATTTCATGATTTCCCTTTTCAGTTCCAGTTATTTTACCTTCCCAAATAAATGAGGATAATGGGTTGTGGGTGGACTCCTGAAAACCATTGGTGGCCAGGAGTTCAATAGGTGAGTTGTGTTTGATCGGGAAAATTCCACGTGTCGAAATTTTCACACAGCACAAATTATAATCTTGTTTTTCTTTGTTGCAGGGTTTCCGTTTTAGTTTCCGTTTGCGTTTCCGTTTGCGTTTCCGTTTGCGTTTTCCGTTTGCGTTTTCCGTTTGCGTTTCCGTTTTTAGTTTTCGGTTTTCCGTTTTTTCGCTTTCGTTTTCCGTATGTATTTCTTTTGCACATTCACGTTGGCAACTTAATTCTATGGATAAGACTTGGTGAAAATCTTTGTAATGAAACATTTCGGTTGTGAAGAATCAAGTTAAATTGAGTTTTGGATCTTGGCCGATGCCGTCCAGCTACATTGCAGTCTTCGCACCTACAAGTAAGCAAATGTTTGTATCCTGGAACAGTTTAGTGAACCTTCTTAGTGTATGTGTACAGTAAGAACCCTGTCTTTACTACTGAGCTTTTATTTTGAAACAATTTTATGAATTTTACTGTGTCATTGTCTATTCCATGCCAATGGCATCTTAAATTTAAAACATAGATTTTATGTACTATCTACCTAAGGCATTCTAATGTATCTAAATTAAGTCTTGGCATTAAGCTAGAATAACTAAGCATTATTAGCCATCACTATGTATTAAGCGACCCCGGTAAAAGTTACATTAAAAACAATTTTGCCTAACATCTAGCAAATTTCATTTATAACACCTCATATACATTACAAGGGAGTCGACGGCTAGCTTCTATTCTTTACTAGGTAGATAGATCAAGTAAATAAAATTATTTTTTTTTTCCCTCTAATCTTTGTAAGGTGGTAGATTATTCCGTATCCGGGTATATTTCTATTCCGCCCAATTTATCACCCTTACAAAATAATAATAATAATGTTTCCGGTAATACTAATGGCACTTTTTATTATAGTCCGTACAAAATAACTTCTTACGCGCCGTCTTAACTGTATGGGTCATAATCATGTCAAAAGTACGGTTCTTCTTTATAATAGGGACTAAAATCATACTTTTGATGTGAAATTAAATTTGACATGTGAAGTTGAAATGGCGCATGAGAATTCATTTTTTACACATTACACCCGCTTTTTATTAGACTAGCCGATCTCCGCGACTTCATCCGCGTGGATTTAGGTGTTAAAATCCCGTAGGAACTGTGATTTTCCGGGATAACAAGTAGCGTGTGTCATTCTCTAGGTCCTTAAGCATATCCACGCATAAAATTACGCCGACCCGTAGCTCCGTTGCTGCGTAATCTAAATATATTAAAGGAAAAGGTGACTGACTGACTGACTGCACAACGCACAGCTCAAACTACTGGGACAAATCGGGCTGAAATTTGGCATGCAGATAGCTAAGGGGGTGAAATAGGGGTTTGAAATTTGTGTGGTCCACGCGGATGAAGTCGCGAACATAAGCTAGTTGAAGAATAAACCAACAATCAAACAAATACACTATCGAATTTATAATATGGGTAGTGAGAGTATGAATTGCCTCTAACTTGAATTCCAACTTACAGCCGCACTCAGAGTCGCTAATCGTTACTTAACATTGAGTTAAAACGAGACATATTTATGTGAGAGATATAGCTCTGTCTCGTTTTAACTAAACTTAAGTAACGATTAACCGAGTCTGAGTGCGGCAGTTAGTGAATTTTATTCACTGAGACAAAACTAGACTGTATCATATTATGGCAGACATACACATTCACACATTTACCTCCAATACAACACATGCAACTTAGAAACTCTACTTATTTACACCTGCGCTTTGTAATTGCTATTTTAATTCCAGTTGCACGCCTAACCGGGGTGGGAATCCCTTCATAATCCTGGAATTAGAAACTGTTTTAACTAAGTTAAATTAACAAAGTTTTTTGATGTTGCGCCAAAGCATATTTGAGCGAAAGGACTGGCGACTGGCGAGCTTCATTTAGATATCAAACATTCTATCTAATTAATATACAATCTCAAACTTGAAGTTTTTCTTCTCTCAAATCACTACCCATATTATAAATGCGAAAGTGTGTTTGTTTGTTGGTTTGTCCTTCAATTAGGTCACAACGGAGCAACGGATCGACGTGATTTTTTGCATGGTGATAGTTTTATCCCGGAAAAATCAAAGAGTTCCTACGGGATTTTTGAAAACCTAAATCCACGCGTACGAAGTCGCGGACATCAGCTAGTTCTTAATAATACTAAAATTGTGATAGGCAGGTAATATAGTAGAGTCTACAAAAAAATCGATGACTTAAAAAAAATGGCATAGTCAGTGCGGACTGCCGACAGAAGTAAAAACTAAAAACTATGAAATAAAAGTGGTTCTTTTTGGATTTTTAAATTGTAACTGGTAAAATACCAAAAATTAAAATATCATCCATACTATATACTTACTATCCATACTAATATTATAAATGTGAAAGTGTGTCTGTCTGTCTATCTGTCGGTCTGCTAGCTTTTCACGGCTCAACCGTTCAACTGATTTTGACGTAATTTGGTACAGAGATAGCTTGCATCCCGGGGAAGGACATAGGCTAATTTTTATCCCGGAAAATTGAAAAGTTTCCACAGGATGATTAAAAACCTAAATCCACGAGTACGAAGTCGCGGGCATCAGCTAGTAATTTATAATTGAAAACTATTTAATATTAGTATAATTTTTACATCTGTCGCATAGAGTTATGATACATCACTGATCTGTCGGCACTACTAGCACTATTAACATTAGCGTGTTGGTGACGCGATCTGAAGTTTTTACCCATCCCACCTTTTGAGCTACCCAACTCACCTAAAGAAGTTTTCACATTAATATCACGGCCCTTAGTATTTTAGAAAAGGTAAAAGCTTTTATAAAGCTTATCGGCGTTTGAAATTTCATTGAAACAATGTAATTTTGTATTAATGAAGCCATAATATACAAAGGCGGGCGTCCCTAGGCAGTGCCTAATGAATGAAGCTAAATTAAAAAATAATTAGAAATCCCCATGTAACATTTGCGAATAAAAGGCCAAAAAGGGTACTTGTAATATCAATTTGGCTGGTTGAGGAACTTTTTATAAACCTCGGGTCCACGTTACGTCAGTCCCAAAAAGATAACTCTAGCAAAAGGGTTGTTAAGCGTTATTCTTTTTTAATGACTACATCGAATCCGTCTATCTCGGCCAGGCGCCATCTCCACGGGCGAGAGTATCGCGGCGATAGTCCGCTGCACGGGGTATCCCAAGGATATCGACCGGTCTTCAACATCAGTATAACGGTAAGTGATGCGGGTTACATTATAACATTACTATTTACATTACTATTACATTATTACATTCGCAACTTCCTGGCCTAAACTATACATATCTATGGCAACATAGGTCAACCTCCACAGGGCGATAAATCGCCTCGATACGATGAGTAACTGAACGAATATAATACACGGACGGCGGCGATACCATTGAGTCTCGCGACGATACCGTCGTGCCTTGTGGCGATACCGCCACGTTACGCCACAGATGAGAGGCGCAACGAGGCGTTGCGGTCATGTCACGCGGCGATCCGTTGCGAGTCGCGACGACACGTGGAATTATCGTTGTACCGTGGAGATTGTCCGACGATAGAAGGACGAACTCGCTGCGATTCTCTCGTCCGTGGAGATGGCGCCTTAGGATTGACAATAGGTATAAAAGCTTATCTGCAAGGGACAAATAGCCCGTGGCGCCGGCTTGAAAGGGTCTGTAACAAGGATCATAGAATGTGAATACAGAGTTGTCTGCATATTATGTTCGAATATTTCTTGTCGCGGTAAATTGAAAATTATGTCCTCTTTGTGATAGGGATGGGATTGGATGTTGGCCGTTCGGTATCGATGTTAGCGGTATTTGCATGTTAAACGAGCTTAGGATAATTCTTTCATTTTGGGAGGTGCTTTCATAAGTAACACGTTATGACGGATAAAAATATTGATTAACATTTACAAACATATCGATTAAATACACCAGAGCAAAAGGTATAATGCGACATTCCAGCATGCCACGATTTTGTCTCGGCATGAAATCGTCTGCACTCTGGACTAAGCCAGTGCTTAATTAATGTTTCCATTTGTAGCATGTCGCATTATCGCATGTTGTTGCTTCAGCCTAGAGTTTAGAGACATACTTACATTATAATGAAAGACGATATGCGGACTAATTTGTCGTGGTGCTGTTGCGCACTGACGTTTAAGGGGAATCACTGTGGTCGATCATCGTGTCAGAATGCACTTCAACACATCAAAAATTCATAACACAGTATTGTGTCAGCGCCTCTATTAAAACATCTTCTCTATAATACAAAAATGAATCACCAAATGTGTTGGTCATCGCAAATCTCGAGAACCGCTGAACCGATTTCGCTAATTCTTTTTTTATAATATTCCTTGAAGTACGAGGATGGTTCTTACGGAGAGAAAAATTTAATTCAATCTCCCCCTCAATTTTCTAAACTTCACCTGAGCGAAGCCGGGGCGGTTCAGCTAGTTATTAATACAATTTTTTTTGTACCACCATGCACCACTTTAATTGGTGAACATACTAGTTTTCTTTCTCAGTCATGAGCTTGATTGCGTGACATACGGTTGGTTCCACTAATCGGGCTGTCGGGCCATTGTCGGGCATACACCGACCGGCATGAGTGAGAAACGAGCTGAGATTTATTCATAATTACGATGTTAAATAGCACAGAGAATTCAACTCCTAGAGTACGCATATACAAGGTTTTGCATGAAACAAAATCGTAAAATGTTGGTGGGTGACAGGGTATCGAACTGGCGTGGCGCGCGCTAAGTTCCTAAGCTTGGCGAGCGGGGGTGTTGGGCTATTAGGCGTCTATAGGTGGTCTGTGTTAAATAGTAATGATACATAGGTAATTCAAAAATTAAACATCCACCGCTCAAAGGCGAACATCGCTACATAACTCAAGCAGGGGACAGGTAAACAGAATTATGGTTGCGGGGCGTCAATAAAAAACCCGTATCTGATTTATTGTACCATTACTTACTGAGTGCGGCCGCGAGATATAATAGAGGTGCTTTTGTTTTCAAATTGATAACGTGATAACGCACGGTCGCAATTTTTTTGTTAACGAAACCCTTGATTAGACTTTATCTACTGATAGGATGTGATGAAGCAGTCTTAAATGGAAGCAAGTTAACTTAGAAGAACTAACTTAGGTCTCGAAGTACGCTGGCCAAGTGGAAACGCACATCAACCAGCCGCGAAATTTCAAATTTTAGTTACTTTTTCGAAAACAGTAGACTAATCATACATCGAAGGCTTATGGTAATGAGTTTTGCGGGCATAACATTTATGCATCTACATGTTTTTTCATAAAAACTTTGGTCAAAAACACTCATTTACATCATATTTGTTCCTGACAGATAATTTTCTGAATTTTCCCAGATTTGCACAAATATGAAGTAAATGATTATTTTTGGCTAAAATTTTTATAGAAAAACATGTAGATGCATAAATGTTATGCATGTACATGATGTATGATTAGTCTACTATTTTCGAAAAACTAACTAAAATTTGAATTTTCGTCGCTGGTTGTATCAAACCACCTTAAGAGCAGATTCGCAGAATTACGCTCGGCAGGTTTAGGTAAATAACCGCCCAGATGCACGACCGACCCCTCGGATATAGCGCGGCTGAAGTTGAAAAAGTCCTTGAAGTTAGAGGTGCATGCCCGGGATCGAAAATCCCCGAAAAGGACGTCCCGAATAGGCGGACGTCTTAACCACTACGCTATCACGACTTTCAGAAAGTTAGTAGGTACAGAAATAATATTATCAAATAGTGGACTGTACCGTACCTATCACTTAAGGTCCCTCAAGGTCGTTATTAAAATGAAGGACTTAAAGTAAAACCAGCCCACCGGTGACAAGGGTTTCATTAAAGCTATTATGAAAGGACAGCTTATAAAAACAGATTAAAAAGGTTTCGTTAGAAACACATTTTCTAACCAATTTTGAGCATTATTCGAACACCTTTGATACGAAAATTTTTGAACCGTCAAACAGATTTACCGAGGTAAAGTAAATTACCAATATTTTTCATGGAAGTTATTTAAGACGTTCGTTGAATATTCTTCAGTTAGTATTTGTATCAACTTTACCTGAAACTAATATTTTATTAAGCAAATATAAATAATGTAACAACTAGATATAACCCCTACATAGTCGATATCCCACGGACTCGTACGAAGCGATTTGCTTCCTCGTTTCTAATACTTACTTCTAGAATATGGAAGAACTTCCGGCTTCCGCTTTCCCCGCTAACTATATTGGTATTTTGGTAGCAGTGGCGTGCATGGAGTTTGAGCACAGGTATGCATTTAGGCAAGCACATTGGGTACTAACGACGGATATACTATGCGCTTCTCGTCCTTGCTCATCAACAAAATCAATCCGTAACTTGACTATTGTAGCTCCTAGTATTTTTATCTGATTTTACTTATCTTATTTTGGGTGAAAGTCAACAAAACTATTAAAATACTAGCTGATGCCCGCAACTTCGTTCGCTTGGATTTACGTTTTTGGATATCCCGTGGGAGCTCTTAAATTTAGCGTATATCACTCTCCAGGTCTTTGACTATACCCATGCAAAAAATCACGCTGACCCGTTACTCCGTTGGGACGTGACTGAAAGACAAACCAATAAACCAACAAACTAACAAACCAATAAACAAACACACTTTCGGATTTATAATAGGGGTAGTGATTACTTTCCAGGGTAAGCAGTGCCTTTTTGCATCTATGAAGTTCACGCCACTGATTGGTACCTTAAAAATAACTCATAAAAAGAAGAGTGGATAGTCACCTTCTGGGCTGGTGCGCTCCAGCTTAGGCGGCATCATCAACTGTTTTATGTGATTGCAGCCAAGCGTAATCCTAAATAAGTATATAAAGAAAAAAAACCAACCAAGTGCGAGTCAGGCTCCGCGCACACTGAGGGTTCCAGTACAGTCGTATTTTTTCGACATTTTGCACGATAATTCAAAAACTATGATGCATAAAAATAAATAAAAATCTGTTTTAGAATGCACAGGCAAAGCCCTTTCATATGATACCCCACTTGATATAGTTATCTTAATTCGAATATTGAAAATACTAATTATTAGTTCATGACCACAATTTAATTTTTTTTGTGTGATCTAACCCTAAATTCACAGTTTTCCCCTAAAGCCAGCTATGAGACCCACCTGCCTGCCAAATTTCATGATTCTAGGTCAACGGGAAGTACCCTGTAGGTTTCTTGACAGACAGACAGACAGACAACAAAGTGATCCTATAAGGGTTCCGTTTTTCCTTTTGAGGTACGGAACCCTAAAAATAACAGATCTAATAACTTACTGTACATGGTTACATATTCATCGTGTTTTTCGATGAAAACTACATTTTGTCAAATTAAATCAACTTCTGCGATCAAAAATATTTTAAACCATCATTCAGGTAGAAATGTTATAAAACGTAACTACAAACGACCAAATATCGATCTATGTAACAGCACCCATATCGCTAATGTACTTTCAACGATGTATGCAAATTCATAAACCTGGAACCCTAGTGCGAGTTGGAACAAACGTCCAGATCTGTAGAGCGCACTTTGACTTTGCTCAGACTTAAGTTTCAGTAAAATGGGACGGGTTTATACCAACGTATAACGCTGTCTCGTTTAACAGTGTCTTTCTATCTGAGCATAGTTAATGTGCGCTCTATAGATCTTGACCATAGAGATCTATAGATCTAATACAAGGTTTCACATCTCGATAGATAGCATTGATAGATATCGAGTATCGAAGCACTATAAATTTGAATTCGTACATTCAGTATTTCCGCTGCTTGATTGCGGAAAAGCCAAGCATTGCTACAATCTTCTTTGTTGTGATTGGCTCTATTTAAAATATTCCTCTTGCCTTTTGGAAATAGTGAAAAAAGTTAGTCAATCAGAAGAGAATGCGATCATTACACTAGCTGTCATTTTGTCAAAAACAAGCCCCTGTAAACTTTTGTAAATTATAAATGTAAACTTTTACTTAAAATTCTGGCCAATGATGTATAGACGAACTCTAGCCCTAAAAGAGAAAACACATTTAAGTTTGATTTAATAATAATAATTTTTATTGTGTTTCGATACTGGAAACCTCAAAGTTGTTAAGTGTATCTAACAAGTTAGGTACATTTTACTTTGATGCAATTATAATCTTTCATTGTGTTTCAATTCTCGAATGCTATTAACGTTGTCGAGATGTGAAAACTTGTATTAACCCTGCTGTCTACGTATTAGGGAACGTACTATGAGTGCAGTCATTTTTTTATTGTGCCATCAAACTTTTATAGCCGAATGAGTGTGTTCAAAACGAACGAGGATTCTTTGTATTTTGCTTTATATGCTAGAATACGGAATTAGAGCATTATTTTTATTTTCCACTTTCAAAAATTCAAAAAATTCAAAATGGTTTATTCAAAAAAAGTAATAAATTACACTTTTTGATTACACGAACTTAATTTTTTTTTAAACTATGTATAGTACGCGACATATGTGTGTGCGGGGTGTCCCCCCGTCTCATACCCCGATAGCCATCTCAACCTGTCGGGTACTATACATCATTGATTGTTTCAACCGCGTCGGTTAACCATCTTTACATTCAGGGAGGCCTCATTTGATGAATTTGCCAAGGGCCTCTAATACATAGTATGCCACTAACTCTGTGGCACTACTTAGTGGTTAATTTCAGCAAAAGGATTGCGGCCAGGCAAGCGGATCTGTTGCGGATGTCTTGTATGCGGAAGTATAATACTTTCTAAGCCACTTAGTCCGCTAAGCCCTTTTATTGTAAACGCAAATATTTGCTAACCAAACAAAGCTCTGTTCATGTTGTTTTGATTAAAGCGTGGGTATTTGCTTAATACTATACTTTACTTATACTATATACTATTAAAAATACGAACGTGTAAAATTACGAAGGTCGTAAAAATACGAATGTCGTAAAAATACGAACGTGTATAATTACGAAGGTCGTAAAAATACGAAAGTGTAAAATTACGAAGGTCGTAAAAATAGGAACGTATAAAATTACGAAGGTCGTATAAATACGAACGTGTAAAATTAAAACACCGACATTCAAACGACAAAAGACAGAATCAATACCTGAGTATCCTCAAGGCCTAATTCTTCAAGCCTGAAACAACGTCTTTTTGTAGTTGTAACTGTCACATATTATTAAGAATCATATTTTCGCACGTGCAGAATTAAAACAGCCAAATTTTAAAACGTCCCACATATCACACCTGGCATGAGTCAAAATAATCCCACGTCGCGCGCGAAGGGTTGTGTTTGCCTTGGTATTTATGTCATCGGGTCGCGGGGTCCCCGGCTGATTCCATACGTTCTCCAGACTGCTATAATTCACAAAACAAGCACAATTTGTAACCAGTCTAATATGCTTAGTGTTGATATCAAACCATCATAGCTGTAATGTCGGTTTGCGTGTGCCTACGTAGTAGGAGTAAATTGAAATGAAAGCTATATTTCAATTGTCATAAACATTCGCGTTTGTGCCTTGTGACTGATTTATATGTAAATCATAAAACAATATCACAGTAGAAGCTTGAAAAAAGACAGGGTTAAAGCATAAGCAGATACCATGGTAACAGTTGGTCCAGCAGTCCAAAACGTTAAACAAAGCTCTATCAAGGCTTTTGCAAAACGCTTATTATATTGTGAAATGCGCGACAAAGCGTTGTCGCAAGAATTGTGCTTGGACTGCCACGCCAATTTCATGTCAAGAAAAATCACAAAAGCATGACTAGTATCCTCCCATATCAGTCAGATTGAGAGCATTTTACGAAACATTCCACACTCCAGTACCAAGAACAGTTCAACAACGCTTTCTCGCGGCTTTGTCGATCCAAAAACCGCCAGTATGCCGCAAGAAAGCATAGTCGCATTGGCTTTACTAGCGCTAAAGCAATATGACATAATATCTCTGATTACAACCGTTTCCATATAAAGACTAACGACGAGCGAGATTTAAAAATAAGCCTGAAAAAAAGTATCGAAAGCCGAATAGGAGCAAAAATCTTTACCAGGATTAAAAAACTCAATATAAAGATGGCTTCGAAAATATTTACTTCCACCGTCTACTTTCTCGTTGGAAGCTAGTAGCTACCGCAGACTCACCTAAATTTTTAACGGACCCATCAAACTGAGTGCAATTTATGGAATAACTTGCATACAAAGTGCTTACACTGCTGCAATTTTATGAAGTAAATAAAAATATACACTTTATATACCTACCTGTAAAATGTGAAATCGATACAGAAACATATCTCCATACATCTAAATATGATTTCGACGTAGTAGTAAGTACATTTAACTACTTCCTCATATTATTACTTCAGATTATTTTTGAGATGGGTAGAGTTAAATAAAAAAGTGGGTTATATTGATTATTATTTCCTTTATAACAGACTTAGAATAACTAGATGCCGCATTTTCATCAAATAGTACAAAAACCAACCATGCCCAATTTTTTCCTGCCTACGATGATGTTAAGCTAGTCATTTAGTGATGATCACAACCGCGTCTGTGAGCCAACAGACTTCGACAGAAGAGAGGGTCGATATTTCGTATTTGGTAATGAAGGAGGGTAGTTCGCTATTGCCCTTGACAGCTCAAACTTCATCTCTCGCAGCACCGCACTCCCGTCGTGACCACGACCCGTGCAATTGGGTTGAAATATCGACAAATAAAAACGCCAAATTTATCGTGGTATGTACCCGTTATCTACATTAAAATATTATGTTGATAATAATAGTATTGACAGTGGATAGGTAACAGTAGATGTGGATATATTGCTCGTCATCGAGTAATTTATTTGGCCTATATTTATTTAAACTAATATAACTTAGTTATTGAATATCCTTAGAAGTGGCAAACTTCTAGTACGTCAAAACTTAAGATTTTCACCACAATAGCGACATAGGAAGTCTATAGCATAATTAATAAGTTTCAAAGATCCTTATGCGTAGTTTTGCACTGAGAGAAAAAGTTAAACTAAAAGATAGCAGCTCTATATCTAGTGAGGGTCATTCCAACAAAGTCAAACAAAAGCCCTTAAGTTGTACAATATATCGTCTCTCAAAGTTGCGATCTTGTTGGGTAAACTAAGTGGGGCAGGCGAGATGTTTGACACTGGTATAAAATACGCGTTGCTTGGATGGGAGGGAAACTTTTCGGACTCATCCAATTTCTTTTGTTCTCGCCAGGAGTCAATACAGAAGTTAGACGTTATTAAACTATTTTAGACTAGATTTTATTTTTAAAGTCGCATTTGTATTTTGAAGCTGAGATCTTTAGAGCGTATTTTGACTTTGCTCAGATTTTACTATGAGTTAAAATGAGACAGAGACATAAATCTTGTCTAAGTCAAAGTACGTTCTAAAAATCTCAGCCTAATAGCGCCGCTGTTAAGTCAAGGTCACACGATAGGAAAAACTATATAGTTTAATAACGCAATGCAATTTTTTATACTTGGCACAAACTCTTTCCTCGGGCGGATGTTCTGTCGGACTAAGGCTGAGATATATAGAGCGCACTTTGACTTTGCTCAGACTAAGATTGAGTTAAAACGAGACACATTTATGTGGGAGATACAGCTCCGTCTCATTTTAACTCTGTCTTAATTCTATGCTAAGTCAGAGTGCGCTCTATAGATTTCAGTGTTTTCGAAAACCCATTCAATATTCATATTGTTAGTCACTAAAATTAACTTCCCTAACTAAATATTAGAACAACGTTGTAATTTTATCGGAAAACCATATTAATTGTCACCGCAGCGATTCGAATAACCGTAATAAATGTCAAGCAAATAATATGTTTGTTAACGGATCAAATCTATTATTCAGGAGCACCAACAACCCGTTTTAATGGCGTAAATAAATTAATAGCTCTATTACACGTCTATGCTGCTAGAGTTAAATTATAGACGCACAACAAATGTTATTACTTTGTAATAATCTGTGCGGGAAAACGATCTATTTTCACGAATACTCTTCAAGGTTTCGTACCCAAAGGGCACAACGGGACCCTATTACTAAGCCTCCGCTGTCTGTCCGTCTATCTGTCAGCGGGCTCTAATTTATGAATAGTACCTAATAGGTAGAGAGTTGAAATTTTCATAGAATATGTATTTTTATTACCGCTATAGCAAGCAATGATAAAAAATCCAAAATGGCAAATTTGAATCTGGCCGCCATGCTTTAAAAAAATTAAAAGTACATAGTGTTATATCTTGTACGATGGTACGGAACCCTTCGTGTGCGAGTCCGACTCGCACTTGACCGATTTTTAAAATGAGGGCTTAGTCCGTTGATGGGACACGGATGAAGTGAAACACTTTAGTTTTTATTATGTGCTTAGCTATGATATAAGAGACATACATCTGTCTCATTTAAGTCTGAACAAAGTCAAAGCTCTACAGATCTCAGCCAAAGACTTGTACTACTAGTAGGTAGAAATAATTACACTTTTTAACCTACAAAGATACAATTACGTAATTATGACAATACTAATCTTCTGTTCATATAGGTAGTAACTTGCCTGATCAAATAAAGTCTTTGTTAGGTTAAAAAAGTGTAATTATTTCTTATAATAATTATTAAAGACGTGGTACAGTACTTAAATCAGCTATGAATACGGAAGTTCATCATTAAATTTTAAAATAATTCAGTTGTAGACATAAGGTAGGTAGGTACGTACCCGAAGCTTTTTCATGTAAATTTTTAATAAGTTTTAATGAATCGTTAAATTTCACAGTATCCGCTACGTACGCCTCGTCCCTCCATTAATAAGGTATTGTTCGCCAGAATTAATTTTAAAAGTTTTCAAAAGACGTGTAATGTACACCAGAAAGTAGCTTGAAGGTTTAAAAGATATTTGATGAATATTTTTTACCACCAAAATACTTTTTGGTAGGTAGGTAGTATATATAACTTTTGAAAACTTTTTGTTGTACGGAAATGATAGTAAAAATGTTTTATTTGGGAAATGAGCTACGCAGTACATAGAAATATAACATAAACTAATTTCCAAGGTGCTGGAATGGCGCAAAAGCGATTCGTTGGTGGACCCCCCATTTTGTGATCACCCAATATAATACTAGGATGTATGACGGCTTGGGTATACAAGCGACACAAGGGATATACATATGTACATCTATCGATTAAATGACGAAGTAATAATGTATACATTTGAAACGATGGCAAAGTATTCAATTATGTAAATAATATAAGAATTAGAAAGGTGCTGAAAAACTTAAAGGGAAGTCTACTTATCGTTTATCAGCAAAGAAAGGTAAAGTATGTCAAGCCCCTTAGTTTAATCCATTAACTAGTATTTGATCGGGACATCTGCATACAGGCATGGACATGTGTGATCCATTTAGTGTCAATTACGCAAGTTGCTGGTGTTTCACTTTGACACGATTATAGTAAAATACTTCCTATACATACTTAGTCCAATTGAAATCAACAGCAAGGAACTTCAATCTAACTGTCATGACATGGTCGCTAACTATGGGCCTCATAAGAAAGCTCAAAGTCACTCAGCGGGCGATGGAGAGAGCTATGCTTGGATTTCTCTACAATCTACATGATCAAAACAGAAATGAGGAGATCCGTAGGAGAACTAGAGTAACCGACATAGCTCAACGGGTTGCGAAGTGGCAATGGGCAGGGCACATAGTTCGTAAAAGCGATAGACGTCCCCAATACCGACCGATAGACGGTCCCAAGGTGCTGGAATGGCGACCTCGCACCGGAAGACGCAGCATTGGAACCCCCCCCCCCCCCCAGGTGGACGGACGACATAATAAATAAATTATAATTAAATTAAATTAAAACAGACGAGTCGCAGGGATCCGCTGGATTCAGGCGGCGCAAGACCGTGGCGTGTGGAAGTCCCTACAAGAGACCTATGTCCAGCAGTGGATGTCTATCGGTTGATGATGATGATGATGACGTACATGTGCTTTTGAATCGTCAAAAGAACCTACCAATGGCTTGGAATGCCATTCCTACCAGCAAGAAACTCGGCGGTTCCACTTGGAATAATGCGAAAGGGACGGCGCTACTTCTAGATCAAAGAAAGAACACACACGTGTTAGCGTTGTCTTTAACGCTAAATCAATGCACTATAAATGTTGTTCTTTAAATGAAATTATAGTGTTTTTGAAGTAGGTATGTTGTCATCATCCCCATTGTGTGAAATTTGCACTTGGAGTCCCTCAGCAGTACCCGTAGTACAAGATTTTACGTCTCACCATACGAAACCAAATTCGAGAGTCGAAATACTTCCGCGTTACAGTAAAATGGACCTAAACAGCCTTGAATTGAAGTCAAATATTCAATGCCTCTGATTTTAATTTCGCAATGTTTCCGCTTGGAGCGCTGGCTGTAGAAGTGTAGACAAACTTGAGCTTTAAAACAAGGCATTTAAGATCCAGTTTACTATAACGCGGAAGTATTTCGACTCTCGAATTTCGTTTGGTTTGGTGAGACGTAAAATCTTGTACTACGGGTACTGGTCTGCCCATCTGGCTGGTGAGCGGCCTCTCGATTTTTTGCCTTCCGTGCTGCTCGTCATAATAAGTTTTTCCATACTCAAAATGATGATTATATGATTAACAAAATATCACGATAGGCTAATTTTGATCTCATCCAAGGTATTAAATCACGAGGCTCGTTACGGAGCAAGTGTTGCGACGCAAATTGACGCCATGTGATTATAATAGCCAGTTTGATGCCTATAATATGGGACGGAAATTCAAGGCAAGTTAACTGTTCTGTTTAAATAATATTTAGATCACCTCCAAACGTTAACTAGTTTAAATGTTTAGGTCATCCAAACATGTATTATGTCGATATATCGTTGCCTAGGAAAACTAGAGTAACCGACATAGCTCAACGGGTTGCGAAGCTGAAGAAGGCAATGGGCAGGGCACATAGTTAGTAAAACCGATAAACGTTGGGGTCGCAAGGTGCTGGAATGGCGACCTCGCACCGGAAGACGTGTCGTTGGAAGACCCCCCCCCCCCCCCCCCTAGGTGGACGGACGACATAATAAATAAATTATAATTAAATTAAATTAAAACAGACGAGTCGCAGGGTCGCGCACCGACCCCAAAAAATATTATTATGGAACTATATTAACTCTTGTATACATAATATATTCGGTAATAAATTAAATTATTTTTCAATTTTTAGTGTTTATGTAGGTAACGAAGTCGGTTTTTATTTTTTTTGTAAAAAAAATTTATTTCACAATTTTTAGTGGCCCCATGGAATTATGCTATGACTGGTTAAAAATCTACTGTTTACTAAGCTATTACACTGATCGCGAGCAATTTACTCTTATCCGTTGAGGAGTTCCAGTATCTATCTTCGAAGATGTTCATCGGATCTTCACCAAATTGAAATGGGACCAACTTTGAAGTATACCCTTTCAAACAAAAAAAGAATTTTCAAAATCGGTCCAGGCGTTTTTGAGTAATCGGGGAACATACATAAAAAAAAAAAAAAAAAAAAAGATTCCGACGAATTCAGAACCTCCTCCTTTTTTTGAAGTCGGTTAAAAACTGTATTTTATTTAGGAACTGTTTGCTTGTAACTGTCTTAACTACCTACGTTACCGATTCAATAGAATTTGACTTTTATTCCGGAAAAACAAAGGAATATTTTTAATTTTCTGATCTTTTTCATGAGAAGAAAGATAATAATCATGTGAAGTCGTTAATATGAAGCCTGCTTAGAAAAATGAAACTATAACCTCATCTTTGTAATACAAGCTAGTATAATAAGTCTATGAATACAAGGCGTTAAATTATTTCTCTTCCTGTGAATTCGTATTGATTGAACCAGAATATACCAGTCTATTTTGATAGGAGTTGACCTATTCGCAACTTTCGGGCAGTTTAATTAAACACAATATTTCGCCGCTATAAATACAAAGCGTTTTATGTTCATGTATTATGAGAACGTTGAATAAAGGAACTTAAAGTAGCAATTTAACATTAATAGAAATACTTACAAGTTACAATTAATATTAATCCTCTAACATAAGTAAACAATATATTATACAATTTTTAAAAATAATAACGTAACACTGGCGCTGATTCTGTTGTCTTTCTCTAAACTTTTAGAGTGTCTGCATCTATTTTTTGTTAATATTGCTAAAAAAGGACGGAACATGAATTTTACATTTAAATACTCTAAATTTTAATGCACGTGCTAGATTAACCTCAGAAGTATAGAGACAATAGAGTCAGGAAATAACCTACTGAGAGCCTAAACCTTAGTTCGTTATCAATAAGCTAGGGCGTGGTTGTAGGTAGGAGACAAAATAAAAGATTGTATAAGGAAATAAACTGTTTTATTCAGGGAAAACTCCCTCCAAATCAAAGTTTATCTTTACCATTACTTATTGCTTTATCATTAAATAATTTATTATTTCCTTTAAGAAAAATCTACCGCCAGTTCGAAAAAGCATATCTACCGAGAGAAAGAACTGGCAAGAAAAAACTCGGCGGTGTCTATTCACAATTATTGAAAAATAGATACAACTATGGTAGGTATTACCATAACATATCCAACCCACATAGGGTATAAGCATAAACTATTACAAAGGAATACCAGATGTATAACAAATTACACATTAACCAACACATAAAACAACATACATAGTATAACAATAGAAATATAAAATCAACAATATTCGTACCTGTAGGTATGTCACAGCTTCTTATTAAAAATAGGAAAATTAATGATGTCTACCGTCAAAGCAGAGCCATTTATAGCCCTTTGGCTACCCTTTCCATAAGTATAATGATACCATATAAAACTCAAATTCAATAGAGTCGACAATAGAGATTAAACTTTAGTTTTAAATTTATACACTTCAAAATTCCACATTATACTCTATTTAAATCTACAATTACTTTACTTCTAAAATATAATAAAATCAATTTCACCATGTAAGACCTTTGGATTAGCTGCTATATATTATCTGTTACGTCTGTAGTATTTTGCCTATCATTTTGACGTGCCTCTGTTTACAAATAAAATGTCAATGGTTTAGAATTAATTCTTAAGCAAAATCTAAAGAGTTTAGTAGCAATTTCAAGAAATAAATAGCAACTCTAACCATTTATCTTATACGGCCAAACTGACAATTGCTTCGTTCTCGAAGCAACAAAATAAAAACAAACAATACGTAACGTAAATTTTTAACAACATCAAAACATTTTTTTTTTTTTTTTTTTCAAACAACATGTCTGTGGCTTCCAACAAAATTTAAAAAAAACATTTTAAACATGTGTGTGACATACAAAATTACCACACAGTTTACTCTCAAAAATACAAGAAATATTTTCTCGCCACAGCACATAAATGTTTCCAAACAAGATATCCTTTAACCCCATTGGTTTTAAACCAATATCAAAAAATATTTTTAACACCACTGGTATTAAAGCGATATTATAAAAATAGTTTTCAGCACCGTTGGTTCCAACGTTTTAAAGTATCATCTACAAAATATCCTTCAACACCATTGGTTTTAAGGCAACATCGTAAACCATCATAAAATTGTCCCTTAACACCATTGGTTTTGATCCATATATCACTATACAATTTTTCCATTGATCGAACATTTGATCAAAGTTTTAAATAAATTCCAATAAAATATAGAGATGAATATTAAACAAAGAAAAATTGCAACTGAACAAATTGTAAATTATCAGAATTTAAAATAATATGTTTCATAAAAAAGAACCATCAAAATGAAAAAGTTACAAAAATATTAATATTTCAAAATAAGTTAAATCATAAGAACTTTTTTTCAATTTCAAGTTAATAATTTTGCAAAAATAATAAAATACCATCGACTCTTACTCCTAAAGTACCAAAGTCAAAAACAAAGGGTAGGTATATAAAAAGTAATTATATGTAAGATATATCAAAACAAAACTAACTACTATGTTAGAAGAAGTAAAAATAATCAAAGAGTAAACTTATCTAATTATCGTTATTTACTTTCAAAAATATTTTCTATTCAATCTCTTTTTGTCTATCTGCAATCAGTCCTTGGACTATACAAAAACATTTGTTGCTTCCCACATCCAATGATGTGCCAACAACCTTCCTTTTTAAATAAATACCAAAACATTTTTCCACAATAAAATATAAAAATCCAAAAAGATCGTAAATAAAAACATAAAGGTAGGTATCAAAAACTAAAATGTCAAAAATACCACAAAAATAATTTACATTAAAAAGATCGTCAAAGAAGTAATCAATATCAAAAATAGTTAAACACTTCAAACATCAAAAACGTCAAAAAATCAAAAGTATTATTCAAACAAAACAACAAAATACGGCATTAAAAAATATTAAACACAAGTGGGTAGTCAATAATCTCTAAATTCCAATATTCTAAATTTAAGTTTCAGGTTTAACCATAGTCCACCACGCTGGCCAAGTGTGGATTGGCAGCTCCATTACATCACATTACGTAACGGTGGGTATATATAAAAAAAACAATGACATCAAACAATCAGTAGCTACTAGACTTAGCGGCATAGCAACAGGATAAGACATCAGCAGCCTAACCTATCCTTATATAAAAACTACAAAAATAAACTCCAACAAAATTTCTTAATTATTGTAGGTAGGTATCACAAATCTTTCATCTCTACGTTTCGCGAGTGAGAACTCCGATGCAAAGTCAATAGCAAATTTACAAAAATGGCCACGCTAATCGCGTTTCTGATCAATGAATCATCAATATTTAACGAATGATGCAATATGTATTTCTGTATTGTTCTTAATTTGAAACAAAATTACAACAAAAAAAAATTTTTTTTTTCTTTTTTTTTTTGGTTCTTTTTTTTCCTTCTTTTCTCTCTGTCATTATGTAACACATAAATAAATTATATACATCTATTCGGCCAACCTGAAAAGTACTTCGTTCTCGAAGTACTTACATAGGAAATGCCTCAAGAACATAACTAAAAAAAAGTAAGATGACTCATCACTCGTAAAACAATATTCAATGATTCAATGTCAACATCACTATCATATAAATTACGAATATACGGCTAGACGTCAGACGTAAATTAAAATAGAACACAAATTAATCATCAGTAAATATTTACTGACAAACTTGCTTTAGTTTTTCACCGCTCGGTCAGTCTGACATTTAACCACATTTTATCGTATGATCATTTAATAAAAATTTCATACCAACTAACTACCTGCAAATTTTTAACATTAATTTACGTAATATCGATTTGTGTTACTAGCTGGGACATCATGCGATTAAACACCTTCAAACATTAATCTGAGTCATTGAAACAGAACATCTATACTGAACACAAAATTACCCGCAAAAATTTTATTTATTTAGTACCCACATCTTTATTTCTATAATACAATTAGTTTTAAAACAAATAAAATGACGACAGGTACTATGAAACTGTGTTACTACATTACACAGAGTATTAATAGGTCCATGATTACGCAATAAAACTTTCTAAGGCCTACCTGCCTGAAAAATTGTCTTGCAAAAAAGTTTTAATTCACTTTCACTTTTTTTTTTCATACCATATTTTCATATTAAGATTTCCAGATTTAGGGTATCCAATGTCCATTGTGGTACCTCTCGTGGACGTCAGTCATCACAACGCCTGTTGGAACATCTTTGATGGCTTTTCACAAAGCCATCCGAATTCGCCGGTATTTCTGAAACTTGTACAAACTGCATTAGAAAAGGCACAATTCAGCCATATCGTATCCCACTTCTGATGCTAGATTAGCATCAGCAATATAGAGACAATAGAGTCAGGAAATAACCTACTGAGAGCCTAAACCTTAGTTCGTTATCAATAAGCTAGGGCGTGGTTGTAGGTAGGAGACAAAATAAAAGATTGTATAAGGAAATAAACTGTTTTATTCAGGGAAAACTCCCTCCAAATCAAAGTTTATCTTTACCATTACTTATTGCTTTATCATTAAATAATTTATTATTTCCTTTAAGAAAAATCTACCGCCAGTTCGAAAAAGCATATCTACCGAGAGAAAGAACTGGCAAGAAAAAACTCGGCGGTGTCTATTCACAATTATTGAAAAATAGATACAACTATGGTAGGTATTACCATAACATATCCAACCCACATAGGGTATAAGCATAAACTATTACAAAGGAATACCAGATGTATAACAAATTACACATTAACCAACACATAAAACAACATACATAGTATAACAATAGAAATATAAAATCAACAATATTCGTACCTGTAGGTATGTCACAGCTTCTTATTAAAAATAGGAAAATTAATGATGTCTACCGTCAAAGCAGAGCCATTTATAGCCCTTTGGCTACCCTTTCCATAAGTATAATGATACCATATAAAACTCAAATTCAATAGAGTCGACAATAGAGATTAAACTTTAGTTTTAAATTTATACACTTCAAAATTCCACATTATACTCTATTTAAATCTACAATTACTTTACTTCTAAAATATAATAAAATCAATTTCACCATGTAAGACCTTTGGATTAGCTGCTATATATTATCTGTTACGTCTGTAGTATTTTGCCTATCATTTTGACGTGCCTCTGTTTACAAATAAAATGTCAATGGTTTAGAATTAATTCTTAAGCAAAATCTAAAGAGTTTAGTAGCAATTTCAAGAAATAAATAGCAACTCTAACCATTTATCTTATACACGCTACAACAATAGACTCGCGACTGGCAGCTAAAGTTCCGAGGTTTGATAGCTCTAAATAAAGTTTAAAACTGTCAAACTGTACTTGTCCAAATAACGTTAACGTTTTTTTTTTTTCAAATAACGTTAGTAGGAAAAGGATGCGAATACTCTAAAATTTTGTTGTGCTCAGAATTAGTACAACTACTCGCAAAAAGCATATAGATAGGTCTTATTTCTAGAACAACTTGCTACTCAGGCAAAAGCTGAGCATCGAATGGTTATAGATATTCAAGTCGGCAAAATGTGGACATGTTTAGAATGTATAAATGAATGTAGGTAGTTAAATGCAACATGGCATCACTTGTCAGCCAATGGAGTGCGAATCTGATTCTGGTCAACGTGAAAGTATGCTTCGATGCTAACATGATAGAGCGCCATCTGTCGTCAATCTTCAAAAATACCAAAACGAGAAACAGGGGATGGTTTGTTAGTGCAATTTGACATACTTTCTTTCATAGACTATATCAACAAAGACCCAGTTTAAACCAGAATGGTACTTCAATAAAGAAATAAAAGTCATTTCAGTAAGAAGGAAAAAGTTACGATTGTCGGAGCCGAAAGCACTTGAAATACAAATATGGAGAAAAAAACCAAAGCATCTAGAGATAGAGTTTAAAGAAAATGAAACAAGATATTTTATCTTTCAACTTTAACGCATTCAGAACTTCAACGCGGACAGTTTTGAATGGTCCAAATTGGTTCACTAATTCTATTTGCGCTCTTGGAAATTTGTGTAAAATCATTATATAGTTCGAGTGGAATATCTACCGTATTTAAATCTCCCAAATATTGGTTGCTGCAGCTTACTACATGCCTTATTGATCAATTTTTAAAGTTCCGTACCTCAAAAGGAAAAAAAGCACCCTTATAGGATCACTTCTGTATATCTGTCGTGTCTGTCATTTGGGGGGGGGAAACATACAGCCTAATCATAGAGCCTACTAGAATCATGAAACTTGGCAGATAGCAATGTCTTATGCTTTAAGTGAGAACCCATATATATAGCTACCTATACCCATATAACTGGATATGGCCTTTTCACTCTGAGAGGAGTCTCAGAATGAAAAGCTCATAATATGTAATCATAATTCATATCAAAATATGAAAGTTATGAACCAATATGATTAAAACCATCTGGAATGTTATTGTTGTAACAACATTATTATGACGTGTTAATTCCAAGATCAGGCGAGTTACAAATGGCGTTTGTTTTGTGAGTTATAGCAGTCCGAAGAATGTATGGAATTCACTTGGGAACTCGCGGTCTGATGAACATAACTACTACCTACATAACTTAACAAATAAAATAAGCATTTATAATATTACTAGCTGCCCCGGCGAACTTCGTACCGCCTAACAGTCGATTCTTTTTCAGGCAATATTTTAAATTTTTCTTTCCGTAAGAACCATCCTCGTACTTCAAGGAATATTATAAAAAAAGAATTGAGAGCCTCAATAGCTCAACCGGTAAAGTAGTGGACTGAAAACCGAAAGGTCGACGGTTCAAACCCCGCCCGTTGCACTATTGTCGTACCTACTCCTAGCACAAGCCTGACGCTTAGTTGGAGAGGAAAGGGGAATACTAGTCATTTAACATGGCTCATATTCAATTTAAAATAAATTTAAAAATTTAAAAATTAAAATTAGCAAAATCGGTTAAGGTGTGTAAATTTTTCTCTTCGTAAGAACCATCCTCGTACTTCAAGGAATATTATACAAAAAGAATTAGCGAAATCGGTTCAGCTGTTCTCGAAATTTGCGATCAGCAACACATTTAGCGATTCATTTATATATTTAGAGATATCCAACATAAGACTATTTTTTATTAAAGCTTTAATAGGCTGATTTGTCTGTACGTTGTCATTCCATCGAAAGTTTTAGTCCCTTTGAGTTCTTTATGAGTACATTAAAAAAAGCTTTTAGAGGCCAGCGGAGGATGAATTGCACATAAGATTATTTGTAATTAGGTATCGCCCAAAAGTTACTATATGCCGATCACAATATGGTTATGATTAATAATAAAAAAACCCCGGTCAAGAGCGAGGTGGACTCGCAAACGAAGTGGTACGCACCATCGTAAAAGAAATCACAAACCAGATAATAATAACGGACGGCGCCATCTTGATGTGATTTAGTTAACTAATTATTTGATCGGGAACACAAATCTTTAATTTTTTTTGTGATTTAACCATACACCCATTTAACCATGTGGTATAAGACCTACCTACCTGCCACATGATTCGAAGTCAACGGGAAGTACCCTATAGGTTTTCTTGATAGACACGACAGACGGACAGACAGACAACGAAGTGATCCTATAAGGGTTCCTTTTTTTCTTTTGAGGTACGGAACCCTAAAAACAAAAAAAGGATGCTTAGTCTTGTGGATAGGCATTTGTCATTTCTTAACACGAAGTAGGTACCGACCTATTCCTAGGTTGGATAAGAAAACGTGACAAAAATGAATAAGATTGATGAAGTCCGAAGACGCAATGGCCCGAAGGACACTGTATATAAAATTGGAGCCTAAAACAGAAAACTATATTACTACCTATATTATAAATGCGAAAATGTTTGTTTGTTGGTTGATTGGTTTGTCCTTTAATCACATTGCAACGGCGCAATGGATTTTGTCCTTTTTTATTTATTAAAGACTAGCTGCCCTGGCGAACTTCGTTCCGCCTAAAAGTCGAATTTTTTAAATTATTCTCTCCATAAGACCATCCATCCTCGTACTTCAAGGAATATTATAACAAAAGAATCGAAATCGGTTTAGCTGTTCTCGAGATTTGCGATGACCAACACATTTAGTGATTCATTTTTATATTATGGATTTAGCGATTGACATAGGCTACTTTTATCCCGAAAAATCAAAGAGTTCCCACAGGATATTTAAAAACCTAAATCCCCGCGGACGAAGTCGCGGGAATCAGCTATCAGCTAGATCAGCGCCCCCCTGTCAATGTCATTCAAGTGCCAAGAGAGCCTTGTCGCACTGTAACAACGTAATAAAGCTTAAATCGCGAGTTCTATAAATAAGTTTCAGCATGTAAGTTTTCCGTGTAACATAGATTCCTAATAAGAAAGGATTTCAGAAGTTCCACACGAACGAAGCCGGGGCGGGTGAGATAGTTACTTGAAAAACTAAGACTTTACTAGTGCAGCTCTTTTATAATGGAGTCCACTGTCAGACAAATTAGTTAGGACTTTTTCTCTACAACTATAGTTTTAATTTTCTTTGAGAATTTATAGCTACAATTAGTTCAGCATTAAATTTCTTTTCAAATGTTGATTCTCAGAGGGTGTACAAACATATGAACATTAATCCTAAAAGCTGCTCAGTAACTAAATTAGTTCATAATTTAAAAAAAACGGTCAAGTGCGAGTCGGACTCGCACATGAAGGGTTTCGTACCATCGTACAAGATGTAACACTTTTTAGTTTTTAATCCCACGCCTAGCCCACCGTGTACACGCGACCTCGTGCAAGCTAATGATGGACAGCGCCATCTATGTGTGATTTAGCAAACATAGTTGTTTGTGAACACGTTTCATTTCAATATTTTATGATGTAACCACAAATTCACGGATTTCGGATTTTTTTCTTTACTTGTGTTATAAGGCATTGCTACCTGCCTTTTATAATTCCGTTGACATAGAATCATGAAATAGGTTTTGGTTCCCTGTTCTTGACGGACAGACAGATATCGATGTGATCCTATAAGGGTTCCTTTTTTCTTTTTGAGATACGGAACTCTAAAAAGAAAATCATAAAAGGAAAAAATAAAGTCATACCTTCTATAAGAAAGTCAGCACTATTACGTAAAATATTTAAGTAAGCTCTCCCGAGCAAAACTTGTTATGACAATACTAGAAAAGTTTATTTCAAAGAACAGCTTTGTATAAGGAAAATATGACACCCCGAAAATATTGGAAGCGTCCACATTCTGACAAAAATGTCACAACTCACAGGTAAGAAGCTAGACATTCTTTTGTACGCCTTCAAACAATAATAAGGCTGCTTGGAATAAAGTCGATAAACTATAAAGTTGGCACAAAATGTAACAAGTTGAAATATAGGTACAACCAAACTTCACGTTTAATATGGAGCACTCAAATGATTTTAAAATTCATTTATATTATTAGAATTGATTACTCCTGAATACTTGTGAGAAACATGCCATCATAAGGAAATAGCCCTAAGGCGATGGCGATGGGTCCGGTATATTTTGCGAAGAGAGTAGGGAAACGCTGCACAAGTGGCGTTTGAATGGATACCTGCCGGTCGACTTAATTGGCCCCCCCCCCCCCCCCTGCTTCCCCCGCGCTAGTCTTTATGTTTTCTGATTTGATTTCCATGTGTCATATGTGTCATACTAGTTTTGACAGTTACATAGAACATGATTTTTGTTTGAACCTTTGAACGGTTTGAAATAGTTCAGTAGGGCGATTGTCTAAAACCTGCATCAATCATTATTACAATTTCAATTGTTCTGATTGGCTGAATTTGTGCGATTCTTGTTGCAACAATGCATTGTAGCCGTTATTGCGAGCGTTAACCAATCAGAGATGATTGCGATCGTGACATTGTAGCTGTCATTCTCCCGCAATCGCGCAGCGGGTTTTTAGCGGCAAAATTAAAGGGGTTAAAGTAATTTGTATACAATATCTTTGATTGTAAATATTGTTTAGAATAGGCAGTTCTGAAAAATAATGCTCTCCATTGATTCCAGTACTAAGCCATTGGAGTCATTTATTAGCTTTCGCAGGCGGCTGGTGCGACACAACTAGGAAATTGGAAACATCCGAAGCTCCGCCATTTGTCACGGCGCGGCGGCCACGCTCGAATTGGTGACGACACGGCCAGAGAGTTAATGTTATTAGTTTGTGGTGATTTTGAATGCATTGGTGCAGTCTTGTTACTTAATCGATTGATGCACCCGCAAGTTTTTCAGTATAGACTTTAGCGACTGCTAGCTTTATTCTCGAGTCTTTTTCCCCGTGGATTAAGGTTTTTAAAAAGGCCAATGCTCAAAAGGTTTAAAGGTGCTGATAAACTTGAGCATTCACTTGTAACAGAACATCGAACATTCGCCGTTTTTATTTTTGTCGAACTGAACAACGAGCCGAGCCAAGCATAGAGCCAAATATTGCTACGAACATCTTGAGATGCTCGTCTATTCTTCATGAAGATATCAGACTTGACAGTCACGTGTGCTCGCTAGAATGCTCGCTAAAATGATCTCGTATTTTTCTGTGATGTAACATTCGCAAGAATGCTCATTACAAGTGAATTTTCTCAAGTTTATCAGCACCTTTAGAGACAAAACATGCAAATCTCAAGTTTCTATACCCAACTAGTTAACGTTGATATTGTCTCAGTCAGTTTTTTATAAATTTTACATTAGTCGCTAGTATATTCCGCAGCGGCGAAAATATCACATCTAGGAAATCGGAAGCATCCGGAGCGGCGCCATTTACCATGGCGGCCACGTTCGAATTGGTGACGACACCAGACGACACGGCCAGATAGTTAATGTTATTAGTTTGTAGCGATTTTGAATGCATTGGTGCACTCTTGTTACTTAATCGATTGATGCGCCGCTCAACTATAAGCTATAAGAGCCTCAATAGCTCAACCGGTATAGGAGTGGACTGAAAACCGAAAGGTCGACGGTTCAAACCCCGCCCGTTGCACTATTATCGTACCTACTCCTAGCACAAGCTTGACGCTTAATTGGAGAGGAAAGGGGAATATTAGTCATTTAAAAAATGGCTAATATTCTTTTTAAAAAAAAAAAAAAAAACTTTCTAGACTCAAAGGTTTAGACTTTGATTTCAATATGGTCGGCACGAAAATAAAAAAAAATTTACTCAATATTATTTATCTTGAAACGATGCGGTTTTATTTATTTAAATAGACTAGCTTGGAGAAGTGAATGGTACAGCAGGAACGTACGTATTGACACGCTCTCGGAAAATTCTATAACCAACTATGGCCAGCTTTTGCTACCAATTTTGTCCAGTAGGATTAGGTTCTTAAAATTTCAGTTTGTATCCTGTAAATTCTGTCCAGCTCTAAAATGCAAGGTAAATTCGGTTCAGCGGTATTGCCGAGATATGAAGGGCAAGGGATTGCTTATGAATTTCCAGCTTTCGAGGAATTTATGTTTATCTACCCCTAATATCAAAGTTTAGAGGGAACATCGCGAGCTAGTAAGTAATTTCAATATAGCAACATAGTGAGCAATTTCGGTCTGAACGTGGGAGAAATAATTTATCTGAAGCATATCAAGCCTTAGTATAAGTGTTACATCTCACTAACGTTGATAGAAATCGAGCGTCGAAATACTTTAACGTCAAAGTAAAATCATCTTTAATTGACTTGTTTTAAAGTCTAAATTCGTCAAAACATCTACAGGCAGCAATCCTCTAGGAGCAACGGAAACTCTGCGAAATTAAAATCGGTGGTTCTGAGTTTTCCACTTTAAATCAACGCGTTTAGGTCGATTTTACTCTATCGTTGTGTTTCGAAGCTCGAATTCTATCAACGTTGCGCGTTGGTGACATGTGGAATCTCATACTAACCATGCTGATAGGTGGCCGAAGAATATCATGCATTTTCATACTGACAAATGAAGCGCTAAGGTTAAGATCTATAGAGCTTTATGACTTTGCTTAAGCTTCAGACACAGTTAAAACGAGACATAGGGCCGGTTGTTTCAACAAACTTTGACGGACACGTAACCTTTAAATATGGCGCTAACGAACGTAAGTAAAGAAAAAGCGTTGATTCAGCATCTATTAGCGCTAACGTTCGTTAAAAAGTTACGTTTACGTTAACCAGTGCTGGCGCCATTGGTGATCGTCAAATCAGTTCGTAACTTCATACTTCTTACAAACGGAATATTTTATTTACAAATTATAATGAAATCAATTTAATTCAAAGCTTTTAATGGTAGTTTTTTTGAAGATGAAAGAGAATTTGTAAGAAAGAAAAAGTGTTTAAATTCGAAGTAGCAATATTAATAACTATGTATATAATTTAATATACTTAAAATGAAATAAAAAAAGGATACGGAGAAGTAAGTTAATTTTTAGGGTTAGTTTCGCAACCAAAATAACAATGACGAACAGTTTTTTGTACAATGAAGCAACGCACGTAAATTAACAGATGTTAAAGTTCGTCTACGTCTGTTAAATTTTAACGAACGTATCTTACGAAGACCAATGGTTTGAAACAACCGGCCCTTAGTCTCTAGTCTGAGCAAAGTCAAAATGGTTATACAAATCACAGCTCTACATCGAGAAACGTATACCTTGATGAAAATGAAAAATGGAATACTGTGTTTGTTGCAGGGAATGTTCCAACAATTCACTCGCCAGTCGCCACTAACAAGGCAAAAGGATTATCCAACTGGCCGAAACGAGTAACAAAATTCGGGGTGACCGACAAAAAAGCGTAAAGGACATCCGCGGGCACATAATCAGACGGGGTCCCATTCTTATTTGGTTCATTAATCAACCCGTGATTTATGATTGTTTAAAAGCCGCCCTTCATTGTCTATGGTGTATAAAAAGGAATGTGTTTTAGACGTGGCTAGTTTTGCAAGGGCAAAGGGTCGGAGGTCTTTAGCGGGTTTACGTTCCGGTGGCTTTGTGGTGTGACCGCAAAAAAGATGACAGGTCAGATTTAAATATACCTACTTCGATGATTCAGTGAATTTGTACATCACTTTGTTTAAGAATTTGTTTCAAAATCGCTGATTGATGCCCACTTGCCGGCTTAGTCCGAGTGGATTTAAGTTTTAGAAATCCCATGGAACATTTGATTTTCGGGGATAAAAAGTGACCTAGGTCTTATTCGAGAATTGAAGTGACTTTCGCCAAGATCGATTTCGACTGAGCGTTAGAAACGTAAAAGGTAGACACGCTAATATGCCTTTATTACATTAGTCTGGATAAAAAAACAAAGATTTAATTTCACATATACTAGACCCCTAGGACAATTATATATACAGACTAAAATTTTATACAATCTAAAATCTACTTTAGTAGATTTCACCACATAAATGAAAATGTGGTGATGAAACTTAGTGAATATAATGATATAAAACTATTTATAAACAGACAGTTAGAGGTGAACCAAGTAGAGGTACAAAGACACAATATGTACAAACTGATCAACGATCAAAGACAACGATCCTGAATATGTGTCTGAGATAAATACATTTGAAATTATTGAAGTAGATAAAATTGAAGAACCTACTAGTGAACACAGAGAAAGTAACACTACCTATAGAACTAAACATTCGTCCAGTAAACGTACAATACCCACAGCTGTCTGCCCAGTGACAGCCTGACTCACATCTACAGAATTGCGGTCGTTTAGGTACACCAGGTGACCGCACCCACCTCAGGGCCACGTTTGCTATGAAACCTACAACTATGAAAAGTGACAAGATCTGGCACTTGATGGACATGCTTGAGTCAGTTTTTGGTTGGAGATGTTACGTGACTCAGTTTTAAGCTGGTGAATTGAATATAAAGGTATAATAAAATTGTACTTTAATAAAGAATGGAAAACTCACTACGCATATTATAAATGCGAAAGTGTGTTTGTTGGTTTATTGGTTTGTCCTTCAATCACGTCGCAACGGAGCAACGGATTGACGTGATTTTGCATGGGTATAGTTAAAGACCTGGAGAGTGACGTAGGTTTCTTTTTATCCGGAAAGTCAAAGAGTTCTCATGGAATTTTCAAAGCCCTAAATCCACGCGGACGAAGTCACGGGCATCAGCTATAAATATATCATTAACGACTAAAGCATTATTGAAATGCAAGCAAGCAAAATTAATAAATCTTATGAAATAGTTTTGGTTAAAAAAAATAAAAGAACGATTAAAAGATGGGCATTATTAATACAACTACATACGTCAGGCTCGTAAAATAAAGTCGTCGTCAATTAAAATATTCGTATAAGCCACCCCGTAGACAACTTGACAATTTGCATAACAAACGAAGTAGGTATACCATTAGGGAAATTAAAAAGCAATAGTCGCTGTGTTCGAATCATAATAATATAGTGAACGATCGAACAGAATGTAATGAATTAACTTTAAAACTAGTTATTCATAAAGACCTTGTATTGTGTTTTATTGATTGCGTTAATTAATCCACATTGACAATACCACTTACCTTTTGTTTTAGTGAGGAAAAGAATAACTACAAAATAACAATATTTCTACACCGAACCCCGCCCATAAACTGCGTGGATAAAATAAAAATAAAAAACTAACTAACTTTTTTATTCGTATAAACTTTTACAAGTACTTTCGAATAGTCGGATGCATCTACCACTGGTTCGGAATGCCTTTCCTACCGAGAAGAACCAGCAAGAAACTCGGCGGTTGCTCTTTTCAAATATTTGATATAGGTACAAGATTATGCGTTGCTGGAACGAGCTGCAGGTCAAATCCACGCTCTTTTATCATTTAGATAATCTTCAATTATATACATACCTACATATCATTTGTAAATAATCAAGAGTGACGTAATCAAAATTCTCCCAGAATTAAATCAAAGGCATTTTTTTCCATTAATTTTCATAAGCACTTAATTGGATTTTGAGAAAATTAGACGTAAAATTAATGAAAAGTGCGACGCGACCTTTCAAAACGAAATCACGTAGCAAAAATCGAGACCATCGAAATAGGAACGAGGGCATGATTGGTTTTTAAAAGGGTTGGAGACCCTTGTATACAACGTGATTAATATTTGGGGCTATCATCAAATTGATTGTGCTTTAGGGGTTGTATACAGACATAAATAAACCAAGATCTTCAAACGAAAAATATATAATGCGTATTTTGATTTTAATTTGTCTTGTAGCACAGTTTTAGCAAAACTATGAAAGGAGCTCTTTGTATTCGGCGATGCAAATCACGAACTTTACACTCAATTTTAACTGAATATTAGATCGTTTTGTTAGGAAATGATTTCTGAAAGGTATTCAATGGAAAAAAACGTCCGCATAAAGATGTATTTAAGAATTAGCGTAACTTTTTTATTATTAGCCCTTGACTGCAATCTCACCTAGTGGTAAGTGTTACACTACACTGTTATGTTCGCCAGCTCCTCAATTTTAGGTATATTCACCAACAACAGCTTTAACTTTGAAACCTCTGAAATGTGAATTAGGCTCTCTAGAGACAATTTTACTCGCAACAGAGATTAAGAATGTTTAAATGCAACGCTATAGTGCCAAGTTAAAACCACTAGAACCGAAATATGTATGTTCGTTCTTGAGGAAATTTAAGTCGTCGCAAAATAAACCTTAGCACAGTATTTTACAAACAGAAATAGAGCTTTACAAATAAACTTAGTTTTGCGGTTCACATACAAGTGATTTGTTTTTGAGACGGAAGATTAACCAAATAACTGTAATCCGCGACATGTCAAGATGGCAATAGGGGAGGGTACGCCCCTCATACCCACACAGCCTCCGTGCTTACCCGGTGCGGACGAGAGCGGGTGACATGCGGGTGTGCGGGGCGTCTCCCCACCTCATACCCAGATTGCCATCTCAACTTATCGCGCACTATATCTATTTATATGTTTCTTTCTATGCTACAGAACCTTCGATGGGCTCGCACTTTTGAGGATTCCGTATTTAAGTCACAATTGTCACTTTGGTTATCAAAATCAAAATGTGTTTTGTTTTGGGTGAATTCTATAAAGTTTTATGTTTCGTAACAACTGAAAACCATTTAGGCAACAAGTTTCATTCGTCGGTAACAATAAATCAATCCCATAAATTGCCTCATTATACTTTTTACAATTCACACAGCCCCGCGTTGCCGGACATTCTTGTAACTTTGCCAAACCCCGCCCGGCGGTATATCACGGACCGTATTTAAATATATTTTTCAGGAATTCATAAATCGTGAATGAGAAACTTCGTTCATTCGTTGTCGCGAAATTTTGTTTGGTGGTTTGTTTCGAGATGGCGGCTAAGATTGACGTGACAGTACTGAATTTTAAAGTGGTTTCTGGTAGATGGGTATTATTGCTACTTTGAACCATTTTCTTTGGGGAAATTTCACAGTGATTTCACATGTGATTTTTCACGGAAAGTGATTTTTCAATTTTCACTTACAATCGTTTGCTACATTAATTAAACTATGACCTATGGTCACGATCAATAGCAATAGCAATATTTTGCATGTTTTTAATTTTCTTATGATTTCAAGTGCGAAAACTCGCTGTCCGTGAAGCGTAGCAAACGACTGTTTGTTACATTGATTTAAATAGATATTTTCCCCATTCTAATACGAGCGATGCGAGTATTCTCGCTCGCACGTTCTTAGCTTAGGTCGATGACCGTGCGCGCACGAAATTTGAAAAATAAAGCGGGATTAAATGTAACAATTTTCTTTTGCTTCATGATTTTTCACAAACTACTTTAAATGAAGGTGGCAAGTGTTACATAGGTATATAAAAAAGCTTTTCACGTGATTTTTCACATGCTACTTGTGAAATGTTCCACCTCTAGTTTCCGGCCTCAATGGGCCTTGTGATTATCTAACGTTCTAACAATAACGTTTTCTTAGTAAAGAGAAATAGTTTACAATTGTAGGCCTATATCGGTTTGTTTGTGGTATGGTATGTTAATGTGGTTGTTTGGGTTAAATTAAGAGTACTTAGCATGTATAGGGGCGTCTGTTTGAGTGGGAGGGTAAGTCAATGTGCACACTATTAATAAGTCATTGCTAAGTAATTGCCTTTGCTCCAACCCAAAGTACAGAGAGCTTAAGTCTACGTTGTCGACAGACAATATAGTTCCTTATGATATTCATATACCTACATTCCTGCGGGGTTGTTCGGTAATTCAGTGATCATAACTAAATGATAAATAAACTAAAACCATCAGACTCAAAATGTCAAATCTCAAAAATCACCATCCCATAATGGGAACTTGTGTTTCTTTGTTGGTATGACCTTTAACCACGCGTGGTTTTTTGCGTGGAGTTAAAGACGTGGAGAGTGACACAGACTACTTTGTATTACGGAAAATTAATGAATTCCCACAGGATTTGTCGAGGGTTTGTCGAGAGCATCAGCTAGTATGAAATATCTACCATCCTAAGTTTAGGATAAGTGATGCTCCACACATCAATAATTCTGAAAGGAGAATCAATTCGGGATTGATGTTGAGAACCCCACATGTTTTGGAAGCAAGGGGTACCGGATACCGGATAATCCTCATCCGTAGCATGTTATATTGCCTTACTTCGCAACATGTTTGCATACACTACAAGTGTTTGTCAAGTTCATATATTATACTAGCAACACAATCTTCTTCTTTTAGCAGATGCTGACTGCTGCATTATATTTTATTACCTAAATATATAAAAGTAAAAGGTGACTGACTGATCTATCAACGCACAGCTTAAACTACTGGATAGATCGGGCTGAAATTTCGCATGCAGACATCTTTTATGACGTAAGCATCCGCTAAGAAAGGATTTTTGAAAAAAAGGGAGTGAAATATGGGTTTGAAATTTGTGTAGTCCACGCGAACGAATTCGCGAGCATAAGTTAGTTCATAATATTATTTTGAATCCCTTAAACTCCTATTACAATTTTACCCGAAAATACCATCAGATAATATCTTATTCCAAAGACGCGTGTTCGGGCATAAACAACTCTGTCATAACGACAGCGTATTAAAATTCAACTTAAGTCGAAAACATTTTACGACACGGCCAAGTAAAATATGAACGGAATAAAATACTCGGCGTTATCCAACGAAGGTTGATGCGAAGTCGCTGGGAAGTTAGTTAATTATGTAAATTGCTGAGCTCCCGCAAGTGTGGTAGGATTCATTCGACCCGAGGCAAGAGCATGTGGGGTGAAATATGTGTAGCCCATTACGGGAAATCTTTGAGCAAAGCGCTAAATTAATATGTAGCTTTATAGCATTCCAATTGTTGAGGATAATTTATTGTAGCTGTTTATGTTCGTATGTGTTCGTATAGTTCAGTCGATGACGTAGCCATTTGAAAGAAAGAAAGATTTGGGTGAGTTGATTTATGCTTACTTTACTAGTTCAATTCAGGTCGACATCGCAATAGCCCAGGCTTCTCCCCACCTCATACCCCGATTGCCGTCTCGACCTGTCGCGTACTATAGGTATTTATCCAAAAGGCCCCAAGCAAAAGAAACGCCGGAACAAACTGAGTCAAACGTGGCACAATATATGAAAAAGATCCCAGCTAAACATAATTCTGTATTGCATACAGCATTACTTTAGCATACAGGCTGATTTAAAGAAAGACATTCTTTTTAAGTAGTTAGTAGTCGTAGATAGTAGCACCGGAAAGCGCGGCGTTGGAAGAACACCACTAGGTGGACGGACGACATCAGGCGAACCGCAAGAAGCCGCTGGATTCAGGCGGCGCAAGTCCGTGGCGTGTGGAAGTCCCTATAAGAGACCTATGTCCAGCAGTGGACGTCTATCGGTTGCTGATGATGTCATAGAAGTCATAGAAAACAAAAATAATTTTGAAAGGATTTTTTATTTAAAACATGACCTAAATCATGTGAGTATAGTACCTATCTAGGTAAACATATCAGGAATCGAGTTTTTGAAATTACTAAACTTAGTCTTCTACACGATCTAGCTACGAAGCTACGAAGTCTTCTACACGATCTAGCTACGAAGCTACGATACGGAGACCATTAAAGTCAACGAAATCGAAAAGTAAACTTTTAGAACTTTGATTTACGACGTTTAGGCATGGTTGACGACACGTACAATTTCTACATACTTTATAAGAAAAAAAAAAACTTGTGCATAAGTGGATTCCAATAAAAATGAGGCAATCTTAAACTATAAATAATTAATCTATCTTCTATCTGAATATATAAAAGGAAAAGGTGACTGACTGACTGATCTATCAACGCACAACTCAAACTACTAGACAGATAGGGCTGAAATTTGGCTGCAGATGATGCATAGGGGTTTGAAATTTGTGTAGTCCACGCGGACAAAGTCGCGAGCCTAAGCTAGTTCATCATAAGTTTTTCTAAAAGTAATTTATACTACCAGTTCCTACATAAATAAACGCTAAAATAATTATTGGTCGAGTCACTGAAATTCATAGTCAAGATAGGGGCTTCTTTAAAGGACGATTCAAACGACATGTGTGCATGTGTCATATTCAGCCTTTATGCAATGCATTAAGGTTGTGTATGACACATGTCTCAGAATCGTCCTTTAAAGAAGCCCCTATCTTGACTATGAATTCCGGAGTTAAAGTGGTATTGAAAGATTAAAACTACGATCTATTCAAGGGTATTAGGAGGACGCTTGAACGGAGAAAGGGCATAAATATCGGAGGCGATAAAGATAAAAGTTGCTCCGAGTTATCAGCCGATCCGCAGGAAGCAACGAGTCGACTAATCCCTTCCACTTGCTCGGAAGCTGGAATTGGGTATAAATTAGACAACTTTCAGAGAGCAATATCCTTATTCCGTATTACTAACTGACTAACTCTAGTAAAGGTGATATAGTTTCATAAAACTCGGTGCAGTAAATTTAGAAAAAGGACTCGCCGTATTTTCTCTATGTATCAACTGGCATGTTAAAAGTACGATTTGGTACGGTAAACCATACTTTTGACACGATTAAAATATAAGGAGTCCTTTCATTTTACGTATTATACCTATACAGTGTTTTTTTAACTGGAACAGTAGGGGGAAATCCAAAACCCTTTAGCTCTTGTGAAAACAATTTTGGCATAGTAAATCTTTTGGCCAAAGCATAGGTTTTGGATTTCTCTATACTGTCCCAGTTTAAAACACACTTTATATTAAAAGTTCCAGTGAAGGACAAAAATGATAATGCCAACTATAGTTACTATATTTTAGTAAAAACTAGATGATGCCCGCGACTTCGTCCGCGTGGATTTACGTTTGTAAATCCCGTGGGAACCCTTTAATTTTCTGATATAAGCTAGCTCTGTACCAAATTTCATCAAAATCGTTGAACGGTTGGGCCGTGAAAAGCTAGCAAACAGACAGATAGACAGACAGACTTTCGCATTTATAATATTAGTATGGATTCTTGCCAATGTCTAGTACGCTAGCTGTAATTACGAACTTTATTCAGAAACAGAAAACTATTAAACAAATGATTAAAAAGAAGGCAGAGTTTTTCAAGAGCTCGATTGATTGTTCGTAGAATAAAGAGGAAAGTAAAAGTTTCAGCTTGCCTGAAGCCTTCCTATTTCAAACTACAATTAAAGGGAAGTACGCACCAGTATAACATTCAATTACATTCCCAAAAAGTTGTTGAACTGGCTCACAGAACCCTCAAAAACCATCATTATAACACTGCCAAAGTGACGATAATCCATATCTTACATCCTTGACAAACCAATCTATGCTTTATTCTTTACTAGCTGATGCCCGCGACTTTGTACGCGTGGATTTAGGTTTTTAAAAATCCCGTGGGAACTTATCGATTTTCCGGGATGAAAAGTATATGTTCGCCTAAAAGTATAAGCCTATGTTCTTCCCTATATAAACTAACTCTGTATCAAATTTCATCAAAATCGGATGAACGGTTGGGCCGTGAAAAGCACAGACAGACAGACACACTTTCGCATTTATAATATTAAGTATGGATTTATAAAAACCGGCCAAGTGCGAGTCATACTCGCGCACCGAGGGTTCCATACTCGGGTAATTTTTTTTCGACATTTTGCACGATAAATCCAAAACTATTGTGCCTAAAAATAAATAAAAATCTGTTATAGAATATACAGGTAAGGCCTTTCATATTATACCCCACTTAGTATAGTTATCTTACTCTGATTAACAAATTAAAAAATATATGTGTGAGATAACCACAAATCTATCACAAATATATAGCCTTGTCGCAATTGGGTAAAAACAATTCTCAGCCGGGTTTGTATATTTGATCTTTAGTCTGTGACCTGCGCAAACCACCTTGTTGCAACTTCAGATTGGACTTCTTGTTTTGCGCGCACTATACATAGAGGTCGACGATCTTCTTACCCAACAGTATCCTATTACCCTAACAGTACGAAACTAAAATTCTGTTACAGTATATAAAAAAAATTCAGCACCTCACTAAAATGTAGATATACATCTGGGAATTATCCGAGTCCATGGTACGTGAGTAGAATCCTACGAAGTCCTCAGCCGCTCTCATCGGGTGACGGTTCTTAGGCGGGACACGTAGCTGTAAAGAAGGAGCTCGGCCGTATACCATTATAATAGTTTTATCATTATATGCGCCGCCTACAAATTATACCGGGATATAATTTTAAACCACGACGGAAGGGAAGCGACACTTGTACCTACATATATTACGCAACAGGTCGAGATGGCAATCCGGGTACGAGGCGGGGGGACGCCCCGCACACCCACACGTCACCCGTGCTAACCCGGTGGTGGCGGCGAGAGCGGGTGACGTGCGACGGGCTGATTACGTAAAACGTTGCAGTAGCGACAGCAACGCGACAGCAGTAGCAATGCCACAGTTCATTTGTTGTTTCTCTCCTTCTTCTTATTTTGCTTCGTGGCTATTGCTGTCTCTCTCTCTAGCCGCTGTTACGTGTGACGTTTGACAGCAATGATCGCGAGATTAACGCCTGTCGCAAGCCTATCGCGAGATACGAAATCACCCTGCCGGTATGCGGGGCGTCCTCCGGCCTTATACCCCGATTGCCATGTCGACCTGTCGCATACCTTCTATATTTCGTTATAGTCTAAAGCTTTCACACACAGCACTAGATAGTAAGTTTGACTTGCGTGATGCAGAGAGTTGTGATGTAGTTAGTTAAGTTGAGAATAAAAATTAATACTTATATTATTTTTCTGATCTACTTTGCGTGTCTCTGCTGTGCTACCTCACATGTTTGCAAATATTAAGCAGCAGGTATTTCCCAAAAAAGGCATTAATATCTTTGTTAGTTGGATTGTTCTTTAATCACATCGCAATGCGTACGGATCGAAGCTTTTTGCAAGGAAATAGTTAAAGACCTGGAGAGTGATATAGGCTACTATTTTACCCGAAAAATCAAAGAGTTGATCAAAGATTTAAAATAAAATTAAATCCACGCGGATTTAATTTCAGGCATCGTCTATCTGCATGATAAATTTATGTATAACAATACGGCAGACTTAAGCACAAAAAAAAATATAAATTCGGATCATCTGCCGTGGTCGGTTACCTTTTTAGCGCAGGCTTCCTTTCAGGTGCTTCGCAAATTTGAGAGCAAGGTATTTTAAATTGTCTGTCTGGTCCCTAGAGGCGGCCATTAAACAGAGTGCGTTTGAAGACTCCGCCCGCTACGCCCGCAATATGAATAAACGCCACGGCTGGCTGCCCTTGCATTAATCATCTGCCTGCTGCCATCTATAATATCTAGACCTCTTTTTGAGCTTGGCAACTAAAATATTCAAATACCTCTATTATTAAGTACTAGGTGATGCGCGCGACTTAGGGTTTAGGGTTTTAAAAATCCCGTGGTATCTCTTTGATTTATGTCCTTCCCCGGGATGCAAGCTATCGCTGTACTAAATTTCGTCAAAATTGGTTGAACGGATGGGCCGTGAAAGGCTAGCAGACAGACAGATAGACAGACGGACAGACAGAACACACTTTCGCATTTATAATATTAGTATGGATAATAATAGTGTTTGTTTATATTTTTTATGTTTTTTCCTTCACGCTGTTCCCATCGGAATTGAATAGCTTTTAGTTATAATATTATTTACTAGCGTCTTTTGGACCTTTTAATAAAGTAAGAAAGTTCAGTATACAGATTTGTGTACCTAAAATCCAATAAGCATCAATAATAATAAGTATCATTATCCAGTAGGTATCCATATTATACATATACATAAATGCAAAAGCAAGTGATTTTTTTGCATGGATAATGGATATAGTTTAAGACCTGTAGAGTGTCATAGGATACATTTAAGGCATTCTCACGGGATTTTTAATACGCTAAGCTACGCGGACGAAGTCCTGAGCATCACCTGGTAAACTCCAAAGTAGGGTTTAGTTTTTTGTCAATACCTACCTACTGGTCCAAAAATTCAATAATTTGTAACACAGTCCAAAAAAAAGTTTTACACATATAACAATCAATTTACAAGCCATTGGTAATAATTCTGAGCACAACTAAATTTTAGAGTATTCGCATCCTCTTCTTACTAATAAAACTTTGGGCATAAATACACATTCTCTAAAGTGAAAAGACGCACACAAAACATAGAGCTTTTAAGCGCCACCTAAATAAATAATATGCAAAAGTAGCAGACAGATCTGAACATAAATATTAAATTTTTCTTGTGGGCTAAGTGTGTTCAGTACCTAATAAATATAGGAAAGGTCAAACATACCATACACGACGAAGGTGAACATTGTAATCCTTATGTTGTAAGCAATAAAGTGTATATTTCTCGTATACAAGCGTATTACTTATATACAGAGTGATCCTTAAATCTATCTCGTCATTTATGTAATATCTAATCTTTCTTTTTTACAAATCCATTTAAATATAGCCATAACGATAATTTAAACTAGGTATGTTAATTTTAATTTTTCTTACTTTCGCATTTCACTTAATCTTATTGATGTGATAAGAATTTTTTCTTCATTCATTATTGTGTGCAGTCTTCGAAACAAAGTTTGGCGATCATCCCTCGAATTTTTTTGTTTATAATTTCGGGTAACTAAACCCAATATCATTCAACCAATTGCGTCTTTTGTATTAAACAAGATAAAAATCTAAGCAGCTTTAACCAAAAATTTGTATAATTTTAGACCCCTTTAAGCAAACGCACGAACATGATCGTACATTTCGATTATTTTCGTTTTCTATGTTGTCTAAAAAATATTGCTTCTTAGCAATTAGGCCGAAATTTTTCTACTTGTTTAATTTAAAATTGTTACCAATTAATATTAATTGGTGTGCATTAAAGTACATTTTTATTTCAATTTCCTTTATCTAATAGAATTTCGGAAATCTACAATAAAACTGCTACGCTCTGAAATGTTGATAATAATCTTAAAAACAATCAACACATACCTACCAGTTAAATAAAGTTCTCGCGATTTGAGCGCGGAATTCCGCTAGATTTTTCCTTGTCCAGAAAAAGCTTACCCTGTAGTATTCACATAAGGTGGCCGTTATGTTTACGCTCTCCGATGGCGGTAAACAACGTTATCGCACGTCACTCGGCCGTTTACCGTCAAGTGCTGTAATGTCACAGGCGGCCGGACGTTTCTGTCATTACGTGACGTCACGATAATGACGTTTGCAGTATCTCGATAACGCTCCCGAGTCCCGGCGAACCGGTGATATGGGGTTTCATGTGTACCTTCTACCTACAATACAAGGTGAAGTTAGTATGTCCAATGTTAGAAGTAATTGATACTTTATAACTAAAGTCTGATTATTAGTTTAAAACATATACAAAGTACTAGCTGATGCCCGCAACTTCGTTCGCGTGGATTTAGGTTTTTAAAAATGACGTGGGAACTCTTTGATTTTCCGGGATAAAAAGTAGATTAGGTGTGTCACTCTCCAGGTCTTTAACTATATCCATGTAAAAAATCAATTCAATCCATTGCTTCATTGCGACGTGATTGAAGGACAAACCAACAAACAGACGCACTTTTGCATTTATTATATGGGTAATGATGAGACTCAGTGCGTATAGTAAAATTATAAAAAATGAAAAAAAATGGACGATTTACAATGGCAGCTAATGAAATTCACGCAACGTTATTGTTTAACGTGGTGATTCACCACGCAGAAGATAAAGATTAATAGACTATGTCAAATAGAATTTCGCTTCAATTAAAAACACAGTTATACTGGAGCATAATTCCTTTAAATGCTTGTGTCCGTTGAAAATATAGACAACAATGAAGCATAATTATTTTTATTCTAATAAATACTTGCATCTTGAAAATATAGACAGCAAAAAAATTAAGAATCTTATTCATATTAAAAGGTCCAATAAAATCTTTTCAGAAATATTCCGGGAAAATTTTTATTGTGCCGAACGCGCAAGGAAATAATCAGCGAAACAACGGATAAAACTGTCACAATCAAAAGTGTGACTATCGATTAAAAATAACTAGGACACGCTCCACGACAACGCATCGACATTCGAATCATTGTTTTCTTTTTTATTTCCGTAATTTTTATAATAGGCGCTTTTTACGCTGAGCTAAAACCTTCTTTGGGGTTCCGTCATACAATGGCACAGTTTATTTCGGTACTTCTTCTGCTCGAGGCATTTTGGCTTTAATGCTCAAGTGGAGGAAACGCCGGGATAACCAACTCTTAGGCTCTTAGATAGGTATCACACGTGATTGTGTGCCACAATTTACAAAATAAACGTTTTTTTTTCTTTTAGAGATCGTAATTAATGTTGGTTATTTCTAGTTCGAACGTCATGTTCAGTAACCCCAATGTAGAAATGGGTAGAGTTTTGGCAATAAAGGAAGCTCCCATAAGATTTCTTTCACAATTACTTCGAGTCCTACAGATTATACCTAGAAAATTTTAAATTTCCGCAAACGCTGTACATTTTAGTACGAGATCGCCATTCCTGCACCTCGAGAACCTGTCGGTTCTTCGAACTCTGTGCCCCGCCATTTCCACTTCAGCTTCATAACCCGTTGAGCTATGTCGGTTGCTTTGATTCTAAATATAGAAGAAACCGGCTTCACTCACGTATTTAGTCGACGTTAGCCCGACTAGTTTCGAACGTTCCGGAGTCCTTTTTCACAGGGACTTGAGTAAAGCCGGTAGCTCTTTAGGTACTAGCTTATGCTCGCGACTTCGATCGCGTGGACTACTGAATTTTCTAATCCATGTTTTCCATGTTGAATTTTCAAAAATCCTTTCTTAGCGGATGCCAACGTCATAATAGCTATCTGCATGCCAAATTTCAGTCCGATCAGACAGTCAGTCCGTCAGTCAGTCACCTTTTCCTTTTATAATATATTTAGATGATAGAAATCACTCACAATAGTTTAAACGCTAAAATACTTTGGTTCTTCTAGGGATTAAAGCATAACTACAAATTCTAATAGCACCTACTTATAAAAGCTATCTCGACAGTCGATACGTAACGGTAGATAAAAAATTTGAAAATTATGCAACCAGTAATAAAATAAAAAGTTACATAAAGTACTGAAGTTCATAAATGTTTGATAACACAAAAGGACCTCACGTTTTAAACACACACAAACGCCTTCTTACAATTGCTACCATTTGGTGTACATTTCAACATGTTTTTAACACAGAATATCAATTTTAACGTGCGGTTTTAAATCATAATAAAAAAGCCTTCATCAATAGTGAAAATTATAAATGAAAAAATATATATTGCAGTATCCGTTTCTGCTTTTATTATCAGGGTAAAATAGCGCGAGAATATTTCCAATGTTGTTGTTTCGGCGTGAAACGAAACACATCACGGCCGTGGGCTAATATCATTGGTCCACGTAATTCGCAAGCTGTCAATCTTTTCAAAAACGTCAAGACAAGATATAGACCGAATACGATTTCGAACCACTGTTACTGTTGTCACTGTTTTGCCTTTTTTATAATACTGTAAAACCGAAATTAAAGTCTATTAGTATCAGCACAATTTATTATTTTCAAACTTCTACGCGCCAACATAATTTTTGGACCTTCTTTACCGAATATAAACGCATACTACGGCCTATGGAATAACGGACAAGGATTCATCGCAAGAATCATCAATTCGAAGACGCAAGGGCTGGCTGACTTCGAGACGCGCAGGATACGGTCAACCTATCCACGAATCATCCTCCCTTACTTCGCTTGTATAATATTGTGCTGTTACTTCGCAAACGTTCATGTGCAACCCGCTAGCTGCTATTTAAGGTAAGTATCCTCACGTAAGTACTTCCACTTTCCCAAAATGGCAAATCGTGACAAATCTCCGCAACTAGGGCTCAGCGATGATAAGTTAGAACTACTAGTACGCGATCTAACTAAAAAACGTGGCACCCTTAAAGGTAGATTAACCAAATTTGGAACCTACGTTAATAGTTTTGATGCAAATGTCGCAACGCCTCAAAACAAAATAGATTTAAAGTTACGCATTGAAGGTGCCACGAATCTTTATCGCGAGTTTAATAGCATTCAGTCTAGGATAGAAGAATGTGTCAATGAAGCTGATCTCGATGATCAATTAACTCAAAGAGAGCAGTTCGAGGACTGCTACTATAGCACATTGTCACAGGCTGAATTATTAGTTAATAGGTGTGATGGCAGTAGCAGCGGTAAGGTCACAACTTGTTCGAAAACATGCGAAAATAGTCAGTTACGCTCAGTAAAACTACCTACCATAACATTACCGTCCTTTGACGGGTCATACGAGCACTGGCTGGAATTTAGGGATACATTTCAATCATTAGTGCACGACTCAGATGAAATAACTAGTATCCAGAAATTCCACTACCTGAAGTCTTCGCTGAAGGGTAGTGCCGAGCTAGTGATCGACGCATTAGAATTTACATCTGACAATTATTCCGTCGCGTGGGATCTTTTACTCAATCGCTATAATAATAGCCGATTATTAGTTCACAATCACATAAAATCAATATTCAACATTCAACCGTTGAGTAAAGAATCCTCTGCTTCGATTCGAACACTTAGTGACACAATTCTGAAAAATATACGCGCATTAAAGATCCTAGGGGAACCTGTGGACTCGTGGCATTCGCTAATTATTTATATCATGGTGTCTAAGCTAGATAAAACCACTGAACGCGAGTGGGAACAGCATAAAGGCACTTTGATAACAAACAATAACGATTCCAAATTAAAATTGAAGGTTGACGATTTAATTAACTTCCTAAAAAATCGTGCGGACATGCTAGAAACATTGCAGGGTTCACATTCGTCACAAATTAATAAGGAGTCTAAAGACACGAAAAATAATCGAACAAATCGATCAAACGAAATCGACCGAACGAAGTTATCCACAAAATGCAATGTTTCCACCACCAAACCGCACGATCGTCACTCCGCGCCAAAGAACTGTATTATGTGCAACGGTTTCCATCAACTTTACGCTTGTTCACAATTCATTAACTCTAATTTGGAATCGAAATTGAAATTTCTTCGCGATAGGAAATTATGCGAAAATTGCATGAAAAATAGTAGCCACACTGCTGAATTTTGCAAATTCGGTGGTTGCCGTCGGTGTTTTAAGAAGCATAATTCCCTAATCCACCCTTCGGATGACTTAAACCATCCCCCGGGTGATACAAAACCGATAGGTAACACTAGCGGTTCCCTAACTATGCACTCGACATTCGATAACCAGCAACTAACCGGCGCGGGCGCAAGTGTCGATTCAAGCCCCACCGCGCCGCTCCTCTGCCCCGCGGATGCAGTGTTCTATGCAAATAATGCACACAGCGATAAACGCACACATCGTTCTTTGCGACCGGTTCTATTGTCCACGGCGCTCATCGAAGTACGAGCTCGAAATAATGTTTATTTACTCGCAAATGCATTATTAGATAACGGAAGCGAACGCAGCTTCATAACTGAAGCCTTTAGTAAAAAACTAGGGGTAGAATTATTACAGTCCACTCACGAAATAAGAGGTGTAGGTAACTCAGTGACGCAATGTACTAAACCATGCGACATTGAGATAAAATCACACATATCTACTTACGCCACTAAACTACATTGCTTTGTATTGCCGCAAATTTCAACTACGCTGCCCGCTGTACATTATGAACGCGCGAGGTTCCATATACCTAATAGTTTACAGCTGGCAGACCCGCATTTTCTTGATTCTCGAAAAATTGATATTTTAATCGGCGCAGATATATTTTGGGAATTAATACACGAAGGTAATATAAGGTTACCTAACGGGCCTTATTTACAAAATACGCATTTAGGCTGGATAATATCAGGACCTATCGTATTAAATACGCGCAACGATAGTCTTATCCAGTGTAACTTCACGCAATCCATAGACACGCAATTACGCCAATTCTGGGAGATCGAGGAGTTCCCTCGGGATCGGGATCGCACAGATGCTGAGCATGCTTGCGAAGAACTGTTCACTCGTACTACGACGCGCAATGACGAGGGACGGTTTATTGTGAGTATACCTCTTAAGTCATCACCCGACCTTTTGGGCGAATCACTTCCACAGGCAGAACGACGCTTCCTGGCGTTAGAAAAGCGGTTAGAACGCGCGCCCGCTTACAAGAAACTATACGCAGACTTTCTTCATGAATATGAGAGCCTAGGTCATATGACTCGCGTTTCGACCTACGGAACCCCTCATTATTTTATGCCGCATCACGGTGTATTCCGCGAAAATCACTCTAGTACCAGGCTTAGGGTCGTTTATGATGCTGGGGCCGTTTCTAGCTCGGGAATCAGCTATAATGACCTTCAGCTGGTAGGCCCGCCCATCCAAGGCGACCTAATTTCAATTATATTGCGCTTCAGGCAACATCGGTACGTCGCATGCGCAGATATCGAGAAGATGTACCGACAGTGCCTTGTAGATGAAACGCAGCGAGATCTTCAGCTGATTCTCTGGCGCGACGAACCCACGCAGCCACTAGGTGTCTATCGCCTCAACACGGTTACCTACGGAACCGCGTCCGCGCCTTTTCTAAGTTGTCGCTGCCTAAAACAACTCGCTATTGAAACCACAAATAGTGAAGTTTCACGAATAATTAATGAAGATTTTTACGTAGACGACATGATCACGGGTTCGGATGATAAAGAAGTCTTGATAAAATTGTGCGAAGAAACAACCAAGACGTTGCAAGCTGGCTGTTTCCCGCTACGTAAGTGGATTTTCAATTTTACATGCGAACCCGCGACCGTGTCATCGTCGCGCGCTTCTAAACAAATACTCGCGGAGAATACGAATCATAAAACATTAGGTATTGGTTGGCTTAATGACAGCGACGAATTTTATTTCAATACGGAGTTTAAGTCTGATAGTACTCAACCTATAACTAAGCGCATAATTCTATCATACGCATCTCAAATTTTCGATCCGTTAGGAATTCTAAGTCCATTTATTTTAACTGCAAAAATGTTATTACAACAGCTGTGGTTATTTAAATTAGAGTGGGACGACAGCGTACCTACTGATATCGCGCGTCAGTGGAACCGGTTTGTCGCTTCGCTGTCGATCTTGAACACAATACGCGTCCCTCGATATGTTATGGATACTAATTCTATATCTACCGAGATACATATTTTTAGCGATGCATCCCAAACCGTGTACGGCGCGTGCGTTTACATAAGGACCGTAACCGCGAATACGGTCAAAGTGCAATTGCTATGCTCAAAAGGGAAAGTCGCACCGCTAAAAACTGTTAGCATCCCACGGTTAGAGCTTCTCGGCGCTCTAGTGGGTGCTCGCCTTTATAATAAGGTTCGCAATTCGCTTCACTGCAACTTCGATCACGTAATGTTTTGGACGGACTCGACGATCGTCTTAGGTTGGCTGCGCATGCCGCCAAGATTATTAAAAACGTTCGTTCAAAATAGGACGATAGAAATTCACGATTTGACGAAGGAGCTTCCGTGGCGTCATGTAAGCGGGAAAGAGAACCCAGCTGACCTCGTTTCGCGTGGGGTTGTGAATCTCGAGGAGCTCTCTTCTTCTGATTTATGGTGGGAAGGGCCATCCTTCCTTCGCGACCGTGAATTTGACTGCGAAAACGTACCACCCTTTTACACGCACGAAGGGCAATCAAATGACTTGCCGGAAATGAAGAGTAGTGAAATAACCGCGCTAGTAGTCCAGGATAAGTCGAGCTCTGAAGGGCAATCTGCTATCGATTTTGAACGATTCTCTCAGTTCAGTCGGCTAAGACGCTCAACGGCATATGTTTTACGGTTTTTACATAATACGCGCAATAAACTGAATAAACGGTCGGGTGTTCTTACCGTCGATGAGCTGAGAGAAGCCGATAACTTGTTGATTAGGCTTTCTCAACTGGAATCCTTTCCAGTCGAGTACAAGTCAATTTCCAACAATCGAGCGCTAAAGAATAAACATAATTTAAGTAAATTAAATTTGTTTATTGATGACGATAAGCTGCTGCGAGTCGGTGGCAGATTGGACTACTCAGAGTTCGACTATAATAAAAAACATCCAATTTTGCTGTCAAGCAAACATCATTTCACTCTTCTTCTCTTCCGGCACGAACACAAATCATTGCTACACGCTGCTCCGCAGGCGCTTCTCTTTCATCTCCGTGAATCTTGGTGGCCGATTGCAGGCAGAAATCTCGCTAGAAAAGTCGTTCACGACTGTGTTGTGTGTAAGCGCCTGCGAGGTCAAACGCTCACTCCTCTAATGGGAAATCTTCCCAGCGAGAGGATTACACCTACCTTTCCGTTTTATCGATGCGGCGTTGACTATGCTGGCCCAGTGTACATTCTTAACAGAAAAGGTAGGGGAGCTAAAACTACAAAGGCATATATTTGTATCTTTATATGTTTTGTAACGCGCGCAGTGCATTTAGAGCTGGTGAGTGACCTTACTACTAAAGCTTACTGTCTCACACTACATCGTTTCGTCTCCCGCAGGTCAAAACCTGCCGAAATTTGGTCCGATAATGGCCGAAATATGGTCGGACTTAAAAACGAATTCGCTCAATTTTTAGAACGTTGTAGTTCTGACATTATCGAATACGCAAATCAGCAAAAAATCAAATTCAAGTTCATCGTGCCCTACGCCAGTCACATGTCGGGATTGTGGGAACGTGGAGTACGCTCGTGTAAATACCACCTTCGCCGCGTGGTCGGTAACGCGCATCTCACATACGAAGAGTTCAGCACCGTCTTAGCACAAGTTGAAGCTGTCCTGAACTCTCGCCCTCTCACTCCAATGTCGTCCGATCCCAACGACTTCCTTCCTCTTAGTCCTGCTCATTTCCTGGTTGGCCGTACGCTCACCGCACCTGCCTACGACAACCTGGAGGATACGCCCACGCATAGACTCGATCGGTACCAGAGAGTTGATCAAATTCGACAACATTTTTGGAGACGCTGGTCGAAAGAATACATATCCGAGCTGCAAACACGGACCAAGTGGAGAGAGAACACGCAAGACCTTAAACCCAACACTATGGTCATCATCAAAGAGGACAACTTCCCGCCGTTGAGATGGCATCTCGGACGAGTCATCAGAAACATACCTGGGAAGGATGGAATCTCAAGGGTCGCTGAAATACAAACTGCATCCGGATTTGTGAGGCGAGCCTATACGAAGATCTGCCCATTAGTCGACCCTGACGAGGATAGTCTTGGAAGCTCAGCGTTCCAAGGCCGGGGGCATGTTTCGGCGTGAAACGAAACACATCACGGCCGTGGGCTAATATCATTGGTCCACGTAATTCGCAAGCTGTCAATCTTTTCAAAAACGTCAAGACAAGATATAGACCGAATACGATTTCGAACCACTGTTACTGTTGTCACTGTTTTGCCTTTTTTATAATACTGTAAAACCGAAATTAAAGTCTATTTGTAGCAGCACAATTTATTATTTTCAAACTTCTACGCGCAAACAGTTGTATTTTTAAGTCCCAAAAAAAACTGCAGGTTTGAGCTCGGCTGAATTTTGTGGATATTATAATATGGTCCTTATTATTGTTGTGAACAAAATATTACTTACTACACTACAGGTGGGAAGGTACTATAGTACGCGGCAGGTCGAGATGGCAATCGGGATGGGGACTCCCCGCACACTCACACAGCCCACACGCTAACCTGCTACGGGATAGCGTGGCTGACGTGCGGGTGTGCGGGGCTTTCCCTCGCCTAATACCAGGATTGCCATCGCGACCTGTCTATAGCTAGTATAGAAACAGATACAGTACGCGGCCGAAAGTGATGTACATCGACCTTTAGAAGGAGATAGCAAATTTGTAGAGCACTGTCTCTGTCGTCGAGACCGACAAAACGTCATATAGCTATGAGTGACAAAGACAACGCTCTACAAAGCCGAAATGTCATTCTAAAGGCCAATGTACATTACTTTCGGCCGCGTACTGTACCTACCGACTACCGTAGGTAGGATAGCTGTCATTATCCTCTAATGATATCAGTACCCTTATTTCAGTACCCTTATCATTTCAGTACCCTTATTATAAATGCGAAAGTGTGTTGTTTGTTAGTTTATTGGTTTATTGGTTTGTTGGTTTGTCCTTCAATCACGTCGCAACGGTGCAACGGATTGGCGTGATTTTTTGCATGGGTATAGATAAAGACCTAGAGAGTGACATAGGCTACTTTTCATACAGGAAAGTCAAAGAGTTTTCGGGATCCCACGGGATTTTTAAAAATCCTATTTCCACGCGGACAAAGTCGCGGGCATCAGCTAGTAGGGTATAATTAAATTATGCAAACGAAATCGCGAAGGAAAAGCTAGTTTAGTTGATATTAAAAGAGTAGGCAAATATACGAATTATAATAAAAAATATTCAGACTTACATAATAGACGACATCAAACGTTACGTACTATTATTTTCTATTCTATTCATGCCAAGTATAAAAAATATTGCAACAATAGTACACAGTGCAGGTAGATCAGTATCTACAAACGATACAAGTTTTGCCGGCAACAGTGGATGCGCGTCTCATCAGGATAATGGACACTTCAATATACAAACGCAGGTTTTGTACCCGCCAGGTTAAGTGTAACTAGGGTAGACATGTCATTACAATTGTTGTCCTGATTTTTTATTATAAAAAAAATTTTGAATGAAATACTTAAAATAACAATCCACAATTGAGGTATGGAATTTAGGTATTTTTGAGGTACTTTTGAGGCACGGAATACTTTTGAGGTACGTAACCCTAAAAACATTCAGACTAGCATAATACACGACATCAAACGTTACGTAGCGTTTTTCTATTCATGCTAAGTATAAAACTAAAGCAACAATAGTGCACAGTGCAGGTAGATCAGTATCTACAAACGATACAAGTTTTACCGGCAACAGTGGATGCGCGTCTCATCAGGATAATGGACACTTCAATATACAAATGCAGGTTTTGTACCCGCCAGGTTAAGTGTAACTAGGGTAGACATGTCATTACAATTATTGTTGTCCTGATTTTTTATTATAAAAAAATTTAATAAAGTGCTCTAAAAGAAATAGAGAAGAAAGAAGACGAAAGATTGTAGAAATATAAAGAAGTTTGGTTTCTGGTCCTGAAAAGCTATATTTCCTTTTGGCTTTGGCGTAGTCGGGTAAAAAAACCAGCCAAGTGCGAGTCAGGCTCGCGCAATGAGGGTTCCGTACTACAGTCGTATTTTTTCGACATTTTGCACGATAAATCAAAAACTATTATGCCTAAAAATAAATAAAAATCTGTTTTAGAATGTAAAATTAAAGTGGGGTATCATATAAAAGGGTTTATATGATACCCCACTTGGTACAGTAATATTACTTTGAACAACATTGAAGGGACCACGATTCGAGACGAGACGTCGCAAAAGCCGCTAGTTGTAATAACCAGTATGAAGTCTTTACACTACAAATAGCCTGAATTTATATTTTGGTCATTATAACCCTAATTTTATAATTAATGATGTCGTTTTAAACGGTTTCGACTGTATTTTTGCGATCTATAAAATCAGAAAATACCTATTCACACATAATAATAATATATTTCTTTTGATATTATCGTTTTGTTTGTAAACCCGTTAAACCCCGACTATTATCCTACAACTATCCTATCCAACGGTCCTAACAAAGCACTAAATTAGCTAACGTACGAGTATCACGCGAAATCCTGAGATATGGTGACCCTAACTGCAACTGTACAGCCCGTTTTACTGTGAAACGTGTCGCACCAATGTTAGGGGTGAAATATTGGCTGCATAAGAGTACTGAGTACTAGTATTTGTCCCGGGAGATTTTGCGATCCAAAAGACGTACGAATATAGTGCTTACTCAATGTTTAGGTGTACCTATAACCTTAAAAATTATACTGGGTAGAATAGTTTAAGAATAATAACGATATCCGGTTCACAGCTGAAAATCAGCGTAATGCATCTTATGCGTGTTAACGCATGTGTTGCAAGATATTATGCTGAGCTGTACGCCCATTGGGGGTGGTGTCACAGATGAAATAGTTACATTTGTACTTTGTTTTTATCTGTGACACCAACAACAAATAAATGCATTTTCTTTCTTTCTTTCTATAAACTGTATAAAATGTACATTTTAGGCCTTGTCCAGATATGTATCATTTGGCGGATCCGATCACCGCATCCGTATCGCCGACGCATATCACAATGCCATATGTGGACGGGTGAGTACGGATGATACGCAGTCCGCAGTCATGATACGCGGTCTTGATACGCCACCGGTCTGATACGATACGCGATACAGCCCGTCTCATGTCGAGTCGATTTTTGTCAGACCATCAAAAGAGATACATAAACGTTTTTGATCGAGACCTGACAAAGATCTGGACAATTTGATATACAATCATACGGAGTAAACTGAAAGGCGTCCACAATGATACGAAGCTTGATAAGGTACGACGAATGATACGTTGATATGGATACGATGATCGGATCTGGCAAATGATACGTTACTGCATCCATTACGTTCAAAACATCTGGATACATCTAAATATATAAAAAGAAAAGGTGACTGACTGACTGACTGAAATCTTAGCAAAGTCACACTGTAAAGATCTTATACTAAGTTTCACGGATAGTCGGACAGCAATAAATTAGTTTTTTTTTCTTTAAACATTTAAAAAATATCGCACATTAGTTTAGCAGCACAAGCAAGCTCTTTTTCAACAATACAAGAAAATACTGCAGTGTATACATCTTGAGGCAGGGAATGAGGCGAAAGCTCTAATGGATGAGCTAGGAAGAAATAATCGTCGGCCGTTAGCTAACGCATCTGTTGTCTAAAAGCACTTTGCCGTTTATTTATTTATAAAGAAACCAAAGAAAATAAAGAAAGAAACGTTTCTAACCGTTTCTACAAGATCAGTTTCTACTTATCAATTTTGGCTAGAAGCAATTAGACTTTGGCGCACTTGCCTAGAAGATGCCTATAGAAAACTAGCCTTTGCCCGCGACTTAGTCCGCGATATAAATCGAGGTACGCACCAACTATTTATATTATACTGCGATTGATACTACATAGTACATAGCAAGTATGTCGATTATTCCCGAACCGCCTTACAATGTCCAGATGTGTACACAACAAGATCACGAAGTCGGCCAGACCGCATACATATTGGCAGCTGCGCCGTCTATGTGGCTGATGATCAGGACGGCTATGTTTAATCGAACATTGCCACTAACATCTAAACACAACTGCAGAAATTGTCAAGCTTACCCTAACTTATATTATGCGACTTGTCGTAGAGTCTATACCATTGTCCGACACAATATTATCAGTCACTCCATTGCAATCTATTGCAACTTAATTGCAAAACTACATTTAATTTATTTTACTTAACTATTTATATGTACTTACGGCCGAAATTAGTAATGACAATAATCAATTTATCCGTAATATGTCGATCAGTTACGTAGCAATGTTGTTATTTTTAAAAAATTGTATAGTTTTTTGTCAAATAACAACGTTGCTAAATAACTTATCGACAAATTACCGACAGATTGAATTATTATTCATTTTGACCGTCAGATAATTCAATGAATTATGATCATATTATGATGTACTGTAATATCAAAAGTAGTATTTTAGTCCTTATTTTAAAGGTGAACCGTACTTTGGACAGCTAGAGTTAAAATGGCAAGTTTAAGGAGTACCTTTTAATACGTACATATATTTTTCATTTGCGTTTCGTAATCACCAAAAAGTATCCAAACCTTACATCCATACAAATGGCTTAATAATCCTTACAACGAATACGAATTATTCAAACTAATACTTAATGCATTAGTTAAAATTAATTCCGTCAATTTCGTAGATTCAATCGCACAATTATGTAGGATTATCCATTGAGATATCGAGTGAAATATCAAATTTGGCAAAACCGTTAGCCTCGATTGGCGCAAACCGTCTGACGATAACAAATCAATCATGAAACTCTGCATCTATTACGTACGGTTGGAGAAATGTCCAGAGGGCAATTATGTTCACAGCTATGTTGGATTGTACGATAGAGACCATCTGAATGATGAATATCCTTATAACGACTTCGTACTGAACTAAAAATGGTTTTTATTATAATTCTTCTGCTTCAAATTATTATATTGCGTGCCATGTTTGCGTAAGTAGGTACGTATAGTCCGCGACAGGTTGAGATGACAATCGGGGTATGAGGCGGGGAGACGCCCCGCGCACCCGCACGTCACGCGCGCTCGCCCGCACCGAATTAGCGCCAGGCTGTGCGGGTGTGCGGGGCGTTCCCTCCACGATTGCCATCTCGACCTGTGGCGTACTATAGGCAGGTAATTGACAAGTTATTCGTGTAACAAACTTTCGCTTGTTAACAGTCGGAACAACAGAGTCATAAATTTTTAAGTTAGTTCGAAAAACCGATAGACGTTCGGGACCCCAGGTACTAGAATAGCGACCTCGCACAGGACAGCGCAGCGAGAAGACCACCCCACTATGTGTACAGACGACATCAAACGAGTCGTACAGACTCGTTTGATGTAGAGACTCGACCACTAGATTCAGGCAGCGCAAGACCGTGGCGTGTGGAAGTCCCACCGAGAGACTTATGTCCAGCCGTGGACATCTTTCGGTTGGTAATGATGGTGACGACGGCCTAATGCGAAGAGAGGTAAGTGGAAAACTTTTACAAGAATATCGAACGACACATCGTTCAGTCTTTGGACGTTTAGACAACATTGCGTGCCAAACGACACTTGAGCGCACATTGCATTAATTAATTGGAAGTTTTCCTTTCATGTCCCAAACTTTCAATGTTAATTGCCTTTTCGACGGCTATTACTTTGTAGTACCCACTTCCTAAAGTATGATGTTCTTTACCATCAACCGGTTTTAATACAATGTTATCGTTCCACGTTACTTTTATATTGGCACATTTAGGAAAGTAACGCTTTTAGGAAGTGTAATTGACATCGTAAAAGGACGTCTTGGGAGAGTTTAAAATCAAGAAACAGATTATTGTGGAAACAATAGACATAATAATGCGCAAACAAGCGAACTGTGATTATATAAATACGGAATTTATCCTAAATTAATTTTCTCCGCATGAATTTGAAAAGATGTTCCACAATAATAGATCTATTGTAGAATTCTACTATTCTGAACTGACATAGGTCTCAATCCCAGGACTTAGTTAAAGAATATTCAAGTTTTCCCCAGCTCTCAAATTCCAAAAGACCAAAATTCTCTAAAACCAGTTGACTCTAAGGAAAAGATAGTAAAGTTAAGGTTTTTTTTTTATCTTACCTCAATCTAATTTTTTTTTATTGAATCACCAAATACTTTAATTTATTGTACAAATTAAATTAAAGTATCACAATAGAGTATCACGTATCTTTTTAGGTACTGAGGTGAGGGACCGATTACCATAAAAGGATTTGCATTGTAAACAAAATTATTTACGTATACGTGTTTTATCCCCGTAGACCAATTTAATTCCACTCCATGGTCATTAACAAAGCGAAGTTTTAAGTATCCCCATGACATGAATGGGCTCGGCTGTCATTTGCAGTATAAATCATAGGCCACCCATTCAACTTTCATAAAGGGGACAAATTACTGGTACAACTAGTAATTATTGTACTATTTGCATGCACTCCTTTCGAAGTTCGAAGACACAATCATATATGCTGTCCTGGTTTGACTTGATAAACATTTTTTAATACTTTAAAATATTAATAGTTGGATTAGCATGGATTTTATTATATGCTCGCATTTTTTGTAATAGGTCATAGTAATTCGGAAGCGATTGCGATCGACGTACTTTGGTGATGGCGAAATAAGTAAACACCGGTCAAATGCGAGTCATACTCACAAAATGGGTTCCGTAACATGTACGATGGTACGGAACCCTTGTGTGCGATAACACTTTTTTTTTCATGGCGGCCATTACGATTTTTTGCCATTATCGTTATGCCGCGTGAGTGAGAGCACTTTAAAAATAGGATATGTCCAATAGACAATAGTAGACAAATTCGAAGTAAATAAATGTAATGATGATATTGTGATGTTTCAAGAACAATAATTATTGTCGTTGCTGCATCTTCGGTAGAATGTCTTAACATGTATTCTACAAGCTAAGTGACTTAAAAATTTAGAGCCACACGGGTAGAGCACAATTAAATTTTAGAGTATTCGCATCCTCTGCTTACTAATGTAATATGAAAAGGACAAACACAATTCGACAGTTTTAAATTTCATTTAGAGCCGTCAAACCTCGTGACTTTAGCTGCCAGTTGCGAGCCTATTGTTTAAATTTGTAGCGTGCACTAACATTTAGAGTATCTAAATGTAAAATTCATGTTCCGTCCTTTGTAGCAAATATCTGCATCTTTTTTTTACGAAAAAAAGATGCAGATATACTAAAAATAGAATGTGTCTGTCAGTTGTAAGAGGCACCGTTTTTCAGACCAAGTACAACGCAACTGTACACATTCCCATTGTTAGCTTTTACAAACACCACATCATAGCACAAATCACGGCACAACGACTGTGATTGTGAGCGAGCCATTATATTGGTATTGAGTGATTGCAATTTTAATTGTTTCATTTTCGAGTCAACAGAAAAATTCACGACTTATTCTCATTCATTACACTTCATTTAAAATTTCTGCAAATACTAGGTATTGGTGCACCCTCAACACTCCATACAAGGAAATAATTACTTATTAGGTACTCCTACCTGAACACCAGCCTGTCCGCATACGACTTGTGTGTTTGGGTAACGGTAGGGCTAAACACAATGCATGACGTGATTTCTAGTAATATTCAGAAAAAAAAAAATTAGACTTTATACTTTGACGTAAGATTTTTTACACCTTTATCACCTGTCATCTCCCAAAGCCACCATGATCCAAAATTCAAAGTCGCTGATCGTTCCTCTCTATGCTGGGGCCAATACGCAGAGAAACTTTCAGCTTTTATAAAATAACGAAGGTCTGGCACGCGCTAGCTCTATCTCTATTACGTTTCGGTCGACGAAAAATTGGCGGTAGTAGCGAGTGTCAGTTGTTTATGTAGTATACAGGATGTAACCACAATGCTAGCAAAACGAAGACAGGTGATAGTACTGATGTGTGGCATTGACCCCAGTTTGGGACGCTATACATTGCGAGTTTGAAAAATACTGAATCACTAAAACTACAAAATGAGGCAAATGGTTATTGGTATTGGATTATGTTTAGATAGTATAACAATAACGCTAAGTTTTTGCGTACCTAGCGTTCTGGTTACACTCTGTAGTTATTCAGTGGCAATGGAAACCCTACTCGCATCAGTAGGTCCAAACTTATGTATCAACTATTTTAAGTCAAAGAACATAATGTAATAAGGACGAATCCCGTTCAAGGAACATTTCGAATTAACAGTCATCGCCTTGTTACCTTCAAGTATAATATAATTACAGCTACATTTAATAACTGCTAAAACCCTTTACGAATTTTCATTTACAGACTTCAGAAACTTTAATTAACTCGACCAAGATCTTTTGTTAAGCGAAGAAGTGTGTTTTGTACTATCTCAGTAGATTTTTAGGGTTCCGTACCTCAAAAGGAAAAAAGAAATCCTTATAGGATCACTTTGTCTGTCTGTCCGTCTGTCTGTCGTGTTTGTCAATAAAACCTATAGGGTACTTCCCGTTGACTTATAATCATGAAAGACAGGTAGTTAGGTCATATTATAGCACAAGTAATGGAAAAAATCCGAAAACCGAGACTTTGTAGTTCAGTACGAACATTACAAAAAAAATGTATTCACGAAAAAATTAAGTCACATGTAGATTGCACAGAAGTGTTAGGTATACCTTGTACGATGGTACTGAGAGACCGACTCGGACTTAACAGGTTTTTATAATAAGATATTTAAAACGAATGTCAAAGTCAGGCCAATTACGGATTTGCTTTTCTTCTTCTGCCTACGGGAAGCCTTTTCTTACTATTTCCTTACTTAACTTGTAGTCTTTATATTTTGCTTGCCTCATTTCTTTTTATTTTCAAACTTCTCCACCAGAGGACTTAAGTTTTTAAAAATACTATGGGAATTCTTTGACTTTCCGGGCCTATGTCACACTTCAGGTCTTCGAAAAATCACGTCGATCCTTTGCCTCGTTGCGGCGTGATAAAGGACAAAGAAATAAACCAACAAACAAATCCACTTTCGCATTTACAATATTGGTAGCGATCAGCTCCTGAAAAGCTAATTTTACTGACATACGATCGATATTCAAATCCATTTTTGCGAATATTTCAACTGCGAGAGTCTATTTAGACAGTTAACTAAAAGATTACTGTTTAAATAACTAAAACTACATTTCAAGTCGAGCCTTATTACACTTGGAAATAAATTAAACCCACCGTCTGAAACAATTGACAAATACACTTAAAGCTAGTTTTTTCTTTCCTGTTAAGTAACATCCGTGCGGGGCGACAGGTGTCCACATCGTCAGCCATTTTGTTTTTCCCCGCGCGCCATTACGCCACCATGTTGTCTATTACCCGTACAACTTAATAAATAACCTCGGAGTACGGTTAATGTATATTATTCTATCGCGACATCCTCGTGCCAGTTGTCTGTTTTTACTTTTTATACAGCTCAACAGGTTTCGTACTTTTTACGAATAGTTCTAAGGTAAACGTAGTTTGAACACATACCTACACAAATTATAATTTAAGTTACTTTCGCGCTTCTTTTTGTTCTTCCTAGTATAGTCCTTATATTTTATGTGAGTAGGTAATAGTTATTTAATTTTAAATACATATTGGACGTGTTATTTGGTATTACATGAATCGATAGACCTGCAAAACCTGAAAAGTACCTTATTTTTCCAATTCATTCCAATTAATGTTTTCTGGACATAATATTATAAGCTGATGTCAGTGCATACCTAATAATAAACAGTACTAACGGAAAATGTGCTATCCCAAATACATACGTATGTCTTCTATCGTATACAATAAAGAACAAGTCGACCCAATTGAAATTTATATGAGGACGCTTAAAAGAGAGTTCACCTGCCTGATCGTGAGTGAACAGCAATTTGTCTCTGGGAGTGGATGGGCTTTTAACGTGCCGTTAGCAAAAATTTCGGGATAAAAATCGCCAAGTTAATTATTGTAGTACCTCTACCTACCACCTACCGAATACGAGTTATAACTTATAACTTAACTGATCTATCAACGCACAGCTCAAACTACTGGACTGTTCGAGCTGAAATTTGACATTCAGGTAGCTATCATGACGTAGACATCCGCTAAGAAAGGATTTTGAAAATTCAACCAATTTTATTTTAATTCAATTATTAAGGTTTTCTACTGTCCCTTTTCTAAGCCTCTGTTAATTCCCTTAATTCACAAAATATACAAGCAATATTGGAACATTTCAGGTCTTTTGTTTTCTCCTCAAAAGCTTCATTCTCGTGTTCTCGTACAAGTATAATAGAAAAACAACACCATTTAAATAGTAAATATATTTTGTTTCAACGTAAACTAATACGGCTTTTAACGCCACAAAGTCGTTCAAATTGTTTTCATCTCATTTTCAGGTGAGGGAGAAAGAAAAACCGCTCAAGTGAGAGTCGGGCTCGCACACGAAGGATCCCGTAGCGTCGTACAAGAAATCTCAAACCAATATAATAAAAATTTATCGCTCCAACAGCTGTTCAATACTGCAAGTTAATGACTGACAGCGCCATCTCGATGTGATTTTGTAAACTAGGTAATTATTTCGTCGTAAACACTTATTTTTTTCGTGATGTAACCACAAATTCACGGTTTGCGGATTTTTCCTTTGGCTACTTGTCCTGTAAGAAACTGCTACTTGCCTTTCATAATCTTTAATTTCTAGGTCAACGGGAAGTAGCCTATAGGTTTTGCTCTCCCCGAATCGACAGACACGATAGACAAACAGACAGGCAGACAAGGAAGTGATCCAGTAAGGGTTCCTTTTTGCTTTTGAGGTACGGAACCATAAAAATGGAAACCGCAGGAACGTTTGGCTTCATCTATATGTATATCTACCGCTATCCTGATCTGAACTTGTCAATATCAATAACGGGCCAGAGCTTTGTGAAGTTTATATGACGTGTGATGGAAAATACGATACGCCTACGCTCATACTCGTATCATATTTTTTTTGAAGGACTCTTTCAGTAACTTGAACTGTATCGATTTCTTCTCGATTGCTTTTAATATTTTTATTCGTCACTACGCATGAGGCATCTTTTACTACGTAAGGATCAAAACCAGGTTTGATTTCGAAACAAAGTTACCCTAGAATGGTGCTGAATCTCTATCAGGCTATCTATTATTTATTTTGTTATCTATATTAATATATAAAAGAAAAGCTGAGTGACTGACTGACTGTCTGTCTGACTGACTGACTGACTGATCTATCAACGTACAGCTCAAACTACTGGACGAATCGGGCTGAAATTCCGCATGCAGATAGCTATTATGACGTAGACATCCGCTAAGAAGGGATTTTTAAAAATCCAACCCCTAAGGGAGTAAAATAGTTGTTGAAAATTATGTAGTCCACGCGGACGAAGTTGCGAGCATAAGCTAGTCTAAATATAAAACACAACAAATGTTTCTAGCTATGCATTTCCATTAAATGGTTAGCGCCCACTGAAATTTTTGCCTCTATCATTTGTATGGGATTATTTTATTTATTTATTTATTTATTTATTTACACTTTATTGCACACAACACAAAGTAAAGATTGAAAAAACACAATACAGGATCTTAATCTAATAGCTGTAGCATGCAAAGATTAGATAGATTATGTTACAGAAAGAGCGCTGTGCTAACTTCTTTCCACGGATAGGGTATAGTTGAAATGAAGTTTGACCCACAACCCGCTGTCAGCTCCAGTGGCAATAAACATAAAGCACGACAGTATCAGAGCGAGTCAACAATTATCAAGTGAATAATTTAATTAAAAACTTTGAATCAACGGCCCCGTAACACTGGCGCATGGCGGCGATAAATAAAATTATTTTGTCGCACAAAAACAAAGATGACAAACTATTGCGTCTGGTCCAGTGCACTCTACACAACTAAATGGAATTTAACGTACATTCGCAATGATTTGAGAATAACTCTGATTGAGGTAAACATACTTTCTCTTATTACCTTTTTATGTTCCATAGTAAACCAGATGATAGTAGACTGTAGAAATAAATAGATTAAGTTTGTTGTAGGCTCTTCTCAGACGGCGCGTTTTCCTCGTTGCTTTAGTTTTAAGTTTATGTAATTAATTATTATTATCTTACAAATCCAACAATTTCCAATCAAAAAGTGTACAATAATAATAATAATAAATACACTTTATTTGTACAACCACAAGAAGGATTACATTAAAGAATAAAAAACACAGACAGAAGGAAGATACAAAAGGCGGCCTTATCGCTAATTAGCGATCTCTACCAGTACAATGTTAGGTATCTACATTCATAGGTCATTTGTGTTTCTGTGGTGCAATAAAGTATATACATACATACATACATACATACATACATACATACATACATACATACATACATACATACATACCTATAGTTTGATTATAAATTACCTACTTGAATTTGACAAAGGAACCTTGAAAAACTAAGCGGTGCCACTCCACTCCGCCTATGGGCGTTGCGCCTAAGACAGGCTAATTAAAAGAACAATATTTCCCTCCTAAAAAGACAGTTAACACATTTTCGTACCCAAGAACCGTTATAACCGCAATTTGTAGATACCATCGCCTACAAGCTATAAAGGGGCTCAGTGTCCCTCTCGCACCATAACCACAATAGCGTCCCCCAAACGACGGAACACTTGAAAGCGACAAAAGGCGCAATTAATACTAAACAACAGCGGAACGGCATTAAGTAAAGTCCGTTTCCATTAGCAAACCGAGTAAAAACGCTTTAAACGCGCTGCGAAACTGCTAAACAATTTTACTGCAATCCCCGCCTGAGCGACGTGTTAAAACGCCTCTGGTTTAACTATATTTTTACCAGAACCAATGCAGCTGCGGGTTTTTGTTGTTTATGTTAAAAGTGCATCACAAAATTTGAGTTACTTTTTACTGATCGGCACTGTCATTAGCATACGCAAACTTAAATGCACAACACCAGCAACTAGATACATTAAACATTAGTAGATATTAATTTGGTTAACAAAGACATTTCTATTATGAATACCCACTAGCTGCCCCGGCGAACTTTTTACCGCCTAACAGTCGATTCTTTTTCAGGATTTTTTTTTAAAGTTTTCTCTCCGTAAGAACCATCTCGTACTTCAAGGAATATTATAAAAAAAGAATTAGCGAAATTGGTTCAGCTGTCCTCGAGATTTGCGATCAGCAACACATTCAGCGATTATTTTTTTATATATAGAGATTAATGGATTTAATAATGAGACAAATGCTGCGTCTACTCTTCTCTATAGGTAAAAATAAAGTTGTGATTCAGCTAAACCATATTGTAGAAGATACAGATGATGTGTGGGAAACCCTACAAACTAGACCCCAGTGATACCAGAATAATTGTACAGTAACTAAACAACTAAAATCAGCTGTATGAAACTCTATATATTAATTTTAATTTTTAATTTTTTCGGTTGCTTCTTACAATATTTGCTTATTCGATCAACTAACGGCCGAAATTATTAATCAATCCTATCTGTAATCTGTCGGTAAGTTACTAAGCAACGTAAAAATCTTGTGGTTGTTGTGGCAAATAACAATGTTGCCAAGGTTGTTGCCAACAGACTAGCTTATGTCCGCGACTTCATCCGCGTGGACTACACAAATTTCGAACCCCTTATTTTACCTCCTTAGGGGTTGAATTTTCAAAAATCCTTTCTTAGCGGATGCATACGTCATAATAGCTAGCATGTCAAATTTCAGCCCGATCCGTCCAGTAGTTTGAGCTGTGCGTTGGTAGATCAGTCAGTCAATTTATCGTTTTATATATTTAGGATATATTTAGATTACAATTCAGTAACTATCAGTAATTTAGTAGGTACGACCTAGTTAGTGATGCGGGCTGTAAATTCATCGGTGAGCGAAGAAAACGAGAAAAACGCTTAATCGCACTATTAAACAGCTAAACTTTACTGCAATCCCCGCTACGTGTTAATACGGCTGAATTTTTCATTTCCACTAACAAACAAGTGGGGAAATGTGATCTTTATTAGTCTAACATTTCACGAGCAACTGTTTCCTATTTTTACTTTGATCAATTGAATAAATAAAAGGCATTAGTGTATACTAATTACTAACTTATCAGAAGCGGGAGTGTGTAGTGGTTAAGATTTCGGCCTCCTTTTCAGGAGATCGGTTCCCGGACTCCTCTAACTTTTCAGTCATATAATATTATGTGCGTTTTAAGAAACTATATATATGTATATATATCACTTTTTTTTATTAATTATAGACAAACGCTTGACCACAATCACACTAATGGGAAGTGATGGCGTAGCCTAAGATGGGGCTCGTTTACCTAGAAGATGCCTATTCACTCTTGTCTCATTAACAGCGAAGGAAAACACGTGTGGAAACCTGCAGGCCTAAAGTTCTTTATAATAATATTCTCAGAGGTGTTTGAAGTCTGCCGATCCGCGCTTGGCCAGCGTGTTGACTATGGCCTAAAACGGTAAGGGTTTTCGAGACGAACCCCGCGCTCAGATGGGCCGGAGACGGTTCGAAATGATGATGATGATGACGAATTAAGTACTAATTCAACTAGAATATAATACTATGAGGGATCAAACTAATAGTGACAATGTAAATCAGGTAGTAAAGAATTTAGCTATGGCATTAGATGCCGATAATAATTAATCGGCTCGAAAATTAATCCTTGATAATGATTGCAAATAATTCAATTAAAATTATCTTAATCAACAAATAGAGACAAAAACATAAAACCTAATAAAAACAAAAAACAATTGTCTTTAATTACCTAACATATTTTTTACTAAACCTCGCGTATTTTTACTAAACCTATACTTACCTAAAGGCCAGTAAAAATCCTTGTTTTTGGCTCATTCCACAATATTTTTTCTTTTTCAGAATAATTTTAAACAATAAGATTTACTTATGGACAATACTAAAAAAACGGCCTTTATTTTAAACGTACCCTTAAAATCATAATTTAATTATACCGACATCATGTTTTTAAAAGAAACTCTTTTCGTCTCTTAATTAAAATCCACCATTAACAATTAGACCATTTCCCGGGATAATACGGCTTGGAGCAGTACATGTTATTGTTTTATAGACATGTTCCATTATTTGCTTTAGAAAGCAAAATGGACAATACAAGTACCTACTACCTACAATATATCTTACAATATTGCAGTACATTTTCTGGTAAAAAATTAACTGTTAAAGTTACCATGAATATGCTATTATCTCTAGAGATCGAATAAATCACGTGATGCTAGTAAATGAAGATGCATCGATAGTAATAAAATTATGAATCCCAATTGAGTTCTTTGCGAAATCGATGTACTAGACACCGTATGGTAGCAATTTTAGACTCTAGGCTACTATTAATGCCATCTAACCATTTTAGATACGTAGGTATATATTAAGGTACTTACATTGAAAAAAAAAAAGAATATGAAATATCTTGTAGTACAAAAAAGGCGATAATACAATAAAAATTTTAAAACACGATTCATAAAAAAAGCTCCTTTCGACCATCATTAAAATGTTGAATTTAAAGTGAACGAAACTAAAAGAACACGCCGGATAAAGCCCCCGGCATTTAATTTTAAAGGCGCCCTGTTTTATTGCGTTTTATGGGAAGATAAAAATGGCGGCTCAATAAGTATGAAATAAGAGCACGACGCGCGGCGACAGTCGTATCGCGTTTCTTGCGTTATTTAGATAAACCGACTCCTGTGGGACATAATTCTTTTAACGCAAATGTCAATACTGTAAAGAATATAAGCGATAATATATTAGTAAATGGAATATTAAAAACATTGGTCCCTTTGAAGAAGATCAGGAAACACACCTATTGCTTTTCAGCGCATTGTTTTTCAAATTATGACTCTACCTATCTAACTTAAGACAAAAGTTTTCTAAATTATAATCTTTTTGAGTCTTTAAAACCTCTACGAAAAAAATATACGGTAAAAAAAAATATTATTTGCTTGGACTTGAAGGCCGAGCGCTCCATCTTGTGTGGGCAAGCAATATTTCAACAAGCCTGTAATATGAATGTGTAGGCTTTTTGCTTCGGAAGTAATTTACCTTTCAACAAATTGTGACTGAAGAACGATAATGTTAACATTTTGCTTTTAATTTACTTAATAAAACCTCTATTTTTACAGCATTTATTTGTTAATCAACTAGCTTTTCCGCGCGACTTTGTACGCATTGATTTATTTTTTTAGAGATCCACGTGAAATTTCTAAAATCCATTGATAAAATCAAGTTAAAATTTATATATCAAGTTTGTAAATTAATAGGTCACTCAGTCAGTTTCCTCGTTTACACTATATAAGTTATGATCACAACACAAATCCAAAAATTTATAAAATTAAATTAGAGGACAACCATTTCGATTCAAAACTTTTAACTATTTGTACTGTTCCTAGTATTCCTGTTATAATAATTGTAATAGGCCCTTTTTAAACAATACATTATCGGCTTGCGCTTGCACACCAAATAGTAGATGATGATGCAGCCTAAGATGAATGCATCTGCCAGAAGACAATATTCACTCGTCTTTTGAAGGTCCAGGTAAGGTTAGGTATTATGGCTAACGAGGAAAACGGAAGCTGGAAAGGCATTGCATATTCTAGCAGAAGGTATAGTACGCGACAGGTCGAGATGGCAATCGCGCACACCCGCGTTAATCCGCACCTGTTGATCGATTGCGGTAGAAGGACAGCTACAATGTCACGATCGCAATCACCTCTGATTGGTTGACGCCCGCTCACTTGGCTACAATGCATTGTTGCAACAAGAATTGCATAAATTCAGCCAATCACAACAATTGAGATTTTAATAATGATTGATGCAGGTTTTACGAAATCGACCCACAGGTTAGCGCGGGGGTTGTGCGGGTTTGCGGGGCATTCCCACCCCGATTGGCATCTCGACCTGTTGCGTAATATACATTTTAAAAACGAGGAAGGAAATCGCTTCGTGCCTTTTTCTTCCATTGACAAAACCACATTTTAGGGAGCCACTATTTTGGGCTCCAACATAAATTTTGGCGCCTAAACAGAGGCCAAAAAATACTGATCCTAAGCATTACACTACGCATGCTGGTTAGGTTTTATACAATCTGACGAGGGTCACGGGCCCATAATTTCGTGCAATTTGCGTTTATAAAATATAGATAGATCGCATCGCACCGGGCGTTGGATTCACAACGATATTCCATTACGGGGGTGGACGCAGAATATTAAATGAGAATTGACCCCCTGTATCGTATCATGTTGACGCCAGACACTTAGATAATATTTGCCGATAGATATTAAAATTTATTACGAAATTAAGTACCAAGTGTAAATGTTTACTAAGCCAGCAGTAATAATTTTTCCCTTTGTTTATCAATATGGATTTTATTCAGGGCTTGGAGTATAAACAAAATCTGAGACTGTGAGGGCCAGATCTTGATTTGCTAAAAGCTAAAAGTTTCTCTGCGCATTGTCCCTAACACAAGGAGTAGCGATCAGCGACTATAAAATTTGGATCATGATGGCTTTGATAGATAGCAAGTAACAAAGACTTATTAATAAAACCTTTCGTCAAAGTATAAAAGACTAGTTTTTATATTTTCTGCGGAATAGTATAGATAGAGTTAGACTAACTTTTTTATAGTTTCTTCGTTACTCCGTTACGGCGTAATTGAAGAACAAACCAAGAAACAAGCACACATTCGCATTTATGATATATGATTTTGTTTTCATACTCCCAGAAATAATATAGATGAAGAGTAACAATAGCTTATCATAATAATAACATTATAATTAAGTGATTACATTTAGAGATACTTAGTCACAGCTATTAAGCGACTTAATATACGATCAACTAGAGTGAGAGATCTGGAGATTTCGGAACGGAAATTAAGTGGTAGCCCCACTAGGTAGGTAATTAAATCGACGCCATTACAGTGCAGTAGTACGAGATTTTACATCTCCGTTGATAGAATTCGAGCATCGAAATAAAATAACGTCACAAACTTATAGATTCAGTACAATCTAATTTTATTTTCGGTGACCGATCAATTGACAAAAAACAAATGACAAAGTTCCATTCCCAAACAAATTCTGGCAAAATTATGAATCATTTTATGATCGTTATAAAACTTATGTTTCTACAAATAATTCACTTTACTAGACAAATTGTTATTTCATAAAATATCATTTGACAAACAATTGATTTCTTAATCGTGTTAATTAGTAAAACAACATATCGCACCTTTTTTTTGATAAAATGAATTGTTTGATAAAATGAACTGTTTGATAAATACTTTAAGAATTCACCAAATCATTTATATGTCGACCGGGCCGACGGAAGAGACCGCTTACAATAATGGGGGGTCTCTTTCCTCCCCCCGCTCCCACCATCAAGAGCGAGCGAAGCAAGCTCGGGACTTGGGGCACTCCGACTCTGAACGGTTAGGTTAGAAGGGGATGGCGGGGTCTGTAAGACCCCGCCGTCCCCTATATTATACCTACAAGCTTATAAAAAGAACTCGACTATGACACGAGGTTCTATAACAAGATATGATAGATAACTAATCTAACCTATCCTTACCTAGGGTCGCCTCCTCATCACCCCTTATAGCGACCACCCAAACCGACCATTACCTAACTATTACAACCATAACACTTCTAACGAACAGTAACCACACTATTATGAATGTCCGACTAATCTATCAGTGTTTTCTACCTTACTCCCTACCACAATAATTCGCTTACTAAAGTATAAAAATAAATAAAATACATACCTAACCTCAAAGTTGTGTAGTGGCCGGTCATAAACACCCAAATACAACGCAGCGTAAACTGCAGTAAGTATTTTTATTACTTAAATTATACTTACTAAAAAATGTGCAAGTAAAAATATCTGCTGAATTGACAAAAAAAAATAACCAGAAAGTAAACACCGCGTGTAATAAAACTAACATCAAAAGCTACCCTTTTAAAATCGCATTGCATTACTCTTCAAAATAGATTTAGTTGACCAACCGCTTCACTGAATAAACATTGTTGCTGTTTTATGTCGGGTTTGATTCAAATCTTAACCCTCCGATACGCGTCATTGATCAAAGGAGAACATAACAATCTTAAGGTGGGTATCCACTATGTTCGCGCTCCAACTGAGCTCTGCGCATCTGCGACTGCTCCCGTAGTTGAAACGCTTGCGCCGTGCGCCTATGCACGCTCCGTGGCGAGCACTCGGCCCTCCAGGTGGTCACAGAGTACAGTACGTGGCAGAAAGTAAGGTACATCGACATTTAGAAGATTTGTAGAGAGTTGAGACCGATAAACCGCCATATACAAGGCTATCCTGGCGCGTGGCGAAGATCGGAACTAACGTTTCCCTCAAGTGTCCCCTTTATTATTGTTTGAATACTCTAAGCCTTTGTTCTCTAACAGCGGCCCCTGTCAATGTCATTCAAGTGCCATGAGAGCCTTGTCGCACTGTAGGTATGAGTGACAGAGACAACGCTCTACAAAACCGAAATATCATTCTAAATGCCGATGTACATTACTTTCGGCCGCGTACTGTACATTGAATATAGTGCGAACACAAAGCGTGTTTATTGTAGCGTTGCGCATACCGTTTCCCTACAAGAGACCTATGTCCAGCAGTCTATTGTCTATGTCTAGAGTCTATTGGTTGATGATGATGATGATGATGTGAACTGTTACGGAACGTTTACAGAGACACATCTCCCATGTACGAAAAGTAAAATCGACCGCAAACCAGCTATTAATTCCAATCATTTATTTGAAATTTTAATGGAATAAGAGCCAGCGCGTGCCAGTCCTTCGTTGTTTTATAAAAGCTGAAAGTTTTTCTGCGTATTGTCCCCAACAATGGGAGGAACGTTTGTTTGAATGTTTTTTGAGAAGTTTAAGGGTGTCTGACAGGGGGTCGCTACGACACTAGTGTCTTGCATTGCGTGACGTGATTTCTAATACTATTCCGCAGAAAATGTAAAAAATTAGACTGTATACTTTGACGTAAGATTTTTTACACCTTTATTACCTGTTGTCTCCAAACAAACATGTTCAGGCCAATACGCAGAGAAACTTTCAGCTTTTATAAAATAACGAAGGTCTGGTACGCGCTGGCTCTCTCTCTATAAGGAAACAATTTGTGGTAAACCATCCCTGGCCTTACTAAAGTATCAACTTCCTATTACTCAAATTGAAGCAACCTTAATGAGAAGTGCTTAATCATTATCATTTTGGATTATGGATTGAACGGAAAATTGAGAATAAAGATCTGGGAGCCAGAGAGCCAGGTGTGCACATGAATTGTAGAACAGATATCAATATTATTCTTGAAAACATTTAGAGTTCTTCTTGATAAATGTTTTCAATTCCATTATTCTATATACTACGCTAGCAAAAACGAAGACAGGTAATACTGCTGATGATTGCTAATAAGATATCGCAAAAAACGCGATATTTTTTTAAGCCTCGCAAAATATCGCAATGTATTACAAATAAAGCCATATGACTGACGCTAGAGGTCAACGAGCGTTGTGTAGTTATAGGTCCCGCGTCGTAGGCGGGACATTGACCTGGAGTTTTGCTCGTTATACACTGCGAGTTTGAAAAATACATATATAAGGCAAATGTAAGGCAAAGGTATTGCATTGTGTTTAGGTAATAGGTAGTATAATAATAGCGTGTAGTTTTTGCTAGCATTCTAATTACATCCTGTACAGTATTTCTAATAAGGATTCTCAGATGGTTCTTTTTCATATCATCACAACTCTGCAAGAAATCCTCAAAAGGATCTTCAAGGAAGAGGCATGAAACGAGAAGGCAAAGCAAAGGAATTGTAGGTCAAATAAGTAAATAACTTTAGGATTCGCTCTGGTTTATTTATTTTTAATGCCGTTGATGGATTGTCTTCCTAGTAAGGATTTTCAAGTGGTTCTTTTTCATCTTCTCAGAACTCTTCCAACAACAAGGATTGACAAGGATTCGCCAACAGGAAGTTTGAGGATAGGGCATGAAGCGGGGGAGAACTGTAAAAGAAAAGAAAAAATATTAACTAATATAAGTAGGTAAGTATAACTTCGGTCTAGTGTTTAGATTTTTAAAAAAACTTTCAGCTCAGTGCATCTTTTTCTTTCTGTCTTTTCATATAAATAATTGCGCAGCAAGAAGTTATTCACGATATTTAGATATTGTGGTATCATCATCATCATTATTATGAGCTGCTAACTGCGACTCGGTCGAAAAGCCGATAGACGTTGGGGTCCCAAGGTGCTAGAGTAGCGACCTCGCGCCGGAAAGCGTAGTGAAGCCCTCCCATTAAGTGAACTAAATTAAAATTAGACCTTGTTTTGCTGAATTAAAACAAAACTTGCACTGAACCTTAATTAAGTCGATATTAAAACTCAAAGGAAAAATGATAAGATGACATATACGTGTACATAAAGTTTTGGAACAGAGATAATTAATTATTAAGGAATTGGAAATGAACGTTGCAAATGACGAAATATTTAGAAATACAAAACAGAAACGAGCTACTGGCTCAGCAAACAGCTCGAGCAGCATTTGAAATTTCACAGCGGTTGCGATAAGCATTATGATATCCTAAAACGTCGGAATGACGCCAAAACTTGTTTCCTACTATGTAATTATTGCAGCGTATGAATACTGCATAGTCAGTGTTTTAGTTAAATGTGACGCTGAATACACACACCACCAAAAGCACTAACAGATAACAAAAAGAAATACTTAAAAGATAGGTGCACTAACAGCCGTACTCAGGGTCGCTTAGTCGTTACTTAAGTTTAGTTAAAACGAGACAAAGATATATCGCCCACATAAATCTGTCTCGTTTTAACTCAATCTTAAGTAACGATGAGAGACTCTGAGTACGGCTGTTAGACATTTCGCTAAATAGCTCTTTATTTTTCTTCCAGACAACCGTTACTAATAACAGTGGACCGTGGTAGATGATGTATGATAAAATAAGCTTGATACTAATGCTAAATAAACAAACCAATATAATATAACAACATAGTTATACACTAATATAATAAATCTGTACAAGATAAATATAACATACTAGTTACAAAAGTATAAAATAAGAAAATATTTCATTGAAATAGAGTAATGTACAACAAAAAGGTATATTTAAACCGTCTCACATAAGTTACATTGTCTAAGGAATGAAAGAGCTCCCATTATTGGTTTCATTTTCAATGCCTATTGTCCTAGTTTTGAAATATTTAATTAGTTATTGTTATAATAACTGGTCAACAATTTATAGTACTACGTTTTTTCTAGATGAATCATCTAATAACGTCCTAACATTAGCTTTTTCAACAGTAAACCATATTATGGTACAGCTTTTTCTACTTCTAATGGTCTGACCAAGTCGTTGTTGCTAGATTAACTACTGAAACTGACTGAAAACTAAACAACTATTGTGTTAAGTACTTTGCAAATTAGTACTATTGTATTAAATAATTTATATTATTATTAAAATGTGCCTAATACATTGTCTTAGCGGTTCAAAACCATTTTCGCATTATTGCCTTTCTAATGAAACCAGTTTGGGGCACATCGGTTGGATTGTTTCAAAGTCGTATAACGACATAGGTAGACAAAATTTGTGTTTAATATTAATAGATTTTGAAATCAGCCTGTAAAATTAAAAACCTTTTCAATTTCTATTTTTTTTTAAATATCATCTTTATTTTAGAATTAAATATCTGACTGTAAATCAATAATTTATGTATTCTGATTAGACAATTAGAATAATACTGAGCTTTCCTAAATATTCAAGTTATTGTAACCTTTTCGCTTTCAGTTTTGCTTTGATTAAAACGCAAAGCTAACTACGGTAATAAAGTAATTTTACAACTGAATATTTCGAAGCCAATTACGAAAATCTACATTAACAAGTCAATTATAGAAAATGAAGAAGCCTGATAAGACAAAATAGAGACTAAAATAGTAGGTGATTATTAAAAATTAAAATTAGTAGCTACTTACTTAAGTAAATACAATTTGAGTTAAAAAGATTAGATAGTGGCGCCCATTCTGTTGTCTTTCTCTAAACTAAATTTAGAGTATCTGCATCTTTTTTTCATATTATTGCTAAAGTAGGACGAAACATGAATTTTATATTTAAAGATTAAATTTTAGTGCACTATAAATTTAAACAATAGGCTGGCGACTGCAGACTGTCAGCTGGCAGCTGCGACTGGCAGCTAAAGTCACGAGGTTTGACAGCTCTAAATTAAATTAGGTTTATGTGTCCTTTTCTTATTACATTGGTAAGAAATAGATGCAAATACTCTAAATTTTTGTTGCGCTCAGAATCAGTACCAGTGGCCCAGTATAAGAAGTTCAGCTAGCTTTATGTGATGTGTCATGTGACTTATAAAAGTGATACTACTGTACATATAATACTAGCAGATGCCCGCGACTTCGTCCGCGTGGAATTAGGTTTTTAAAAATCCCGTGGGAACTCTTTGATTTTCCGGGACAAAAAGTATGTCACTCTCCAGGGTATAATTTATCTCCATTCCAAATTTCATCCAAATCCGTTCAGTCGTTTTTGCGTGATTGAGTAACAAACATCCAAACATCTAAACATCCAAACATCCAAACATCCACACTTTCAAATTTATAATATTAGTAGGATAATGAGAAATTCACAAATATCCCTGAAATTGTGCGATATACAGACTGCAATACAAAAGCATGCAGTGCGTGCCACACCCCATTCATTAGCCGCCGAGTGCTTCCGCGCATTTATCAATCTACCCCCACTGTAGATCTCTAGTTTTTGTACAATAAAGTGCATTCTGCTGATAAGTAGGTATAGGTATGCTAACCGGATTCTTAGTTTTTTTTTTTTAAGAATATTAGCTATGGTAAATGACTAATAATCCCCTTTCCTCTCCAACTAAGCGTGAAGCTTGTGCTAGGAGTAGGTACGACAATAGTGCAACGGGCGGGGTTTGAACCGTCAACCTTTCGGTTTCAGTCCACTCCTTTACCAGTTGAGCTATTGAGGCTCTAAAGATTAAACTAAACATTAGATAAACGGCAAAAAAAAACCCACAGTCTGTTGTAATTACAAAATTACTAGTGTTGAAAAACGTGGAACAATGTTTTTTATTCTACCTAGAAAATAAAATCTAAACAAAAAGCGTATCACTGCGCATTATACAAAAACAGATCCCAGCCGGGCATGTTGTGTATTTAATCACTACCCATGTTATAAATGTGAAAGTGTGATTGTTTGTTGGGTTGCCCTTCAATCACGTCGCAACGGAACAACGGATTAGCGTGATTTTTTGCATGGGTATAATTAAAGACCTGGAGAGTGACATAGGCTACTTTTATCTCGGAAAATCGAGGAGTTCCCACGGGTATTTAAAAAACCTAAATCCACGCATACAAACACCCTGTGTCCTTCCCCGGGATGCATACTATATCTGTACCAAATTTCGTCGAAATCGGTTGAAAGCATGGGCCGTGAAAGGCTAGCAGACAAAAAGCAGACAGAAGACAGACCGACAGACAGACAGACACAGTTTTACATTTATAATATACTAGCTTATGCTCGCGACTTCGTCCGCGTGGACTACACAAAATTTCGAACCCCTACTTCACCCCCTCAAGAGTTGAATTTTCAAAAATCCTTTCTTAGCGGATGCCTACGTCATAATAGCTATCTGCATGCCAAATTTCAGCACGATCCGTCCAGTAGTTTGAGCTGTGCGTTGATAGATCAGTCAGTCAGTCAGTCAGTCAGTCAGTCAGTCAGTCAGTCACCTTTTCCTTTTATATATTTAGACTAGCTTATGCTCGCGACTTCGTCCGCGTGGACTACACAAATTTCAAACCCCTATTTCACCCCCTTAGGAATTGAATTTTCAAAAATTCTTTCTTAGCGGATGCCTACGTCACAATAGCTATCTGCATGCCAAATTTCAGCCCGATCCGTCCAGTAGTTTAAGCTGTGCGTTAATAGATCAGTCAGTCAGTCAGTCAGTCACCTTTTCCTTTTATATATTTAGAAGTATGGATTGCAAAATTAAATGTAGGTCAGGGCCGCACTTAATAGTTGACAGCGAAATATTCATCACAAGTTGCAAGTTGATAACTAAGTTCTTAATTGACTAATAACATGTCCTGACTTCCTGAATCTGTTTTCTTAAGTTAAATTAAATCTGAAGGTACCTATTCCGCGTACTTAAACAGCATTCGATCGAAGGACATTTGACAAAGCGACTCATTTCCCTGATGGCCGCCATTACAACGGTCAAGATGGATGGATAACAAACCGGCAATTACACTATAATGAACACAATGACAAGTGGATGTTTTCACTAATTGAAAAGGCCACCCGCCATCGATTCGTTTGGGGCACTATATGAAATGAAATTGCCGTGCGTGACGCCGGCGCCTGATGCATTAACCCCATCGACTTTATGAAGAAGTGCGGCGTCTATTTAACACAGTTACACCATAGAATTACACAGTCGGGTGGGCGTATGTGTTGTGTTAATCAAGTGATTGCTGACACTAAATGCATTAAGCATAGCAAAATGTCAATCTACATAAATATAAAAGGAAAAGCTGACTGACTGATCTACCAACGCACAGCTCAAACCACTGAACAGATCGAGCTGAAATTTGTCATGCAGATAGCTATAATGACTTAGGCATCCGTTAAGACAGGATTTTTGAAAATTCAACCCCTAACAGGGACTGTAGTCCACGCGGACGAAGTCGCGAGCTAGTTAAGATAACAATCGTTAATGTATTTAACTAATTAAACTGACTTATTACTCTGGGATAAAACTTCTTAGCAATTTAGAAGCGTTAGAAGATAATGCAACAGTAGCAAGAAGTAGCGACATAAATGTCTTACATTGACGTCGGTAGCAATGTTACAAACTGTAGATGCGGTCTACGCCGTAGACCGTTTCCCCATTATAATATTATCTACGGTATACATCGATTTTCTATAATCTACGTAGATTCTACGGCATAATCTATCAATTGTAACGAAATAGGCAATAGGTAGGTAGCTAGGTAATAAATACTAAGTAGGTATAGTTCACGACAGGTCGAGATGGCAATCGAAGTGGAGACGCCTCGCACACCCGCACAGCCCCCGCGCTTATCCGGTGCGGGATAGCGGGGGATAATCTGTGGCGCGGGTGACGTGGGCGAGCGGGGAGCGTCCCCCCGCCTCATACTCCGATTGCCTAGATTTCAAATTTTGTCAACGTTTACAGCATATTACGCTGTAAATATCAGCTTAAAAGTAGGTACTTTATATCTTTGGCATAGAATGCTACGAGACAATAGCAACCCGCTTTCCAAATTAGCAAAACTTGAGCGATAATGAGGAAATTAGCGGTTGGCTTCACTTGGCAAAGAATCCTAATCATAATAACTCAAGATGTTATCGTGCGGGGCAGGCGATGAACAAAAGACGGCGGCAGAGCAACAATGGAACAGCGCGGCCCGAGAGGCGCCCTAACAAATTACCAGCCCGCAGATAACTAAGCAATATTAAATCATAGTAATTTGTGGTTGCGAAACGCGGCCCCTGTTCTAACGGACTTGCACTAGACCGACTGATATAACGAGTATTATTTTTCGCCACGATCAAGACCGGTCATAAAGATGTACCGTATCTACTAGGCAACTGCCTAGTAGATAACGCTGCGATTCGGGAGGGGCAGTACGACCAGGGTACGGAACAGGCGTTAGGCTCAGTTGATTGGCTTCTTTTCTGTGCTTAGCAGCATAGCAATAAAAAATTACAAAGAAGAACCCTACGTAGATTGCGTGCGTCTTTTCTGTAAAATGAAAGAAAAATTTGCGCTCGCTTCGCTCGAATCTAGTAAAGAGTGTTGGTAAGTATCTGGATATCCTGTTCGCTTTCATTATGAGTAAGCATACATTTTTTCTCACTGCAAAAGTAAGCATCGTTTCTGTAAAGTTTTCACGCTTGCCTCGAAATCATACAAAATACAAACGCCATCAGAATCGGCGCCACCGTACCTACCGTCCTCCTGTCCTGAACATCGCCTAAACGTAATAAAATCGTATTTCATGTCTTGAGAGCTATTTATCTAAGTAAGTTGTTTGAATGATCATTTGTATTTTATTTCGTCGCGCAATTATTGTCCCAAGGGGCGTGGCTCCAGTAATTCGCCTAGGGCGCAGAGTTTGCGGCGCTGGCCACGATTACGAAATAAGTTGCAACGAGATCTCACAAAGGCGCGTTACACTTTATCTCGGACAAAGAAAAATCCTAAACACTCAATCCGAACTCGGCCATTTCGCAGCTGTCTGCCGCGAAAATGAATAGTTTAAATTAGTGTAAAGAACAACATCACACTTCAGCCCGACTCGGCGTGAAGCTGAAATTTCGCCGTTCATAAAACAGAGAGCCAGCAGCGTGCTGGCTGCAGCGATATAAAATGATCCACTAGATGGGGCGCTTCATAGTAACAACATGTTCCAACGAACATCGGTGTCCGCACTCCTATTCTAGTAGTATACTAGTTCGATAGTCTGCCGTTTCAACCGATCGATATTTTAAACAACGACATCTTCTCCATTAACCCTTAACTAAGATGTTAATCTAATTTTTATACCCATTGTTGTCCATAAGATACTTTCTTGGTACAAAATTGTGCCATCTACTGGTTACAATCGTCATCCACAGTCCGTTTCTGCGAACATAGATAGATAGTTAAAATAGACTATAGGTTCTAAAGTTGCCTATGTCATGTGAATAAAAATTTATAGTTATCGCGTAAACTTCTAATTAAACTTAAGGTTCCGAACACAAAGGGTGTCAACAGGACCCGCTGCCTCCGCTGTCCATCCGTTCGTCTGTCTGTCAGCGGGATGCATCTCTTGAACCAGGGACAACCCTCCACCTCCCATGACCCCACCACCCTCTCTGTTATATGGGCCGAATCGCGGGAGGACGCCCGTTCGGTACTTGCACTTGGCCTTTTTCCGGGGCGCCTTCTTGACTCCCTACAAATTATTTTATCTCTCGTCCTTGTCCCATTATGCTCACAGCATGACACACACACGTCACCGGCGCAGCTTATTTCTCCGCTGCTGCTCCTCCGTGGTCCCGGGCTGGCACAAATTGTAAGCTCCGACCTGCTTCGCCTCTTGTGCAAATGGTGCCCGAATACCCGTAGCCAATTGTAGCTCTCCGCCGATGAGACGAGGTCCGTGTATCCCATCCAACATCATCACCTGCAAGTCCTCATAAAGGGGACACTCCGACAGCACACTATCTTCGTCGCCAAAACCGCACTTGCACGCCGGGCTCTCGCACAACATCATCCCATGCTGGCGCGCCTGGAAACAGCCGTGTCCGATGAGGTCTCTTAGTCCGGCGCGACCCAGGTGGCCCCGAACCTGCCGGATACATCAGTGAAAAAGCGCCACAACTCGTCAACCCAAATCTCCGCAGACCACCGCTCCTACCACATCGCAATCACATCTGACCCGATATCCCGCATGCGTCTGCTCATGCTCAACTCCTTCTTGGGCACAGACTGTATCTTGTAAACCGTAATAGGTAGAGAGTTAAATTTTTCACAGAATGTGTATTACTTTTGCCGCTATAACAATTAATGATAAAAGTTCAAAAATGACCGCTATGAAATTAAAAATATTAAAAATATCATTTGGTGTACGATGGTACGGAAACCTTCGTGTGCGAGGCCGATTCGCACTTGACCGATATTTATTACAAACAGACTGCGTCTAAAGTGGATTACGATTGACACCGGACACCGATGTTCGTTGGAACATGTTGTTACTATAAAGCGCCCTATCTAGTGAAACATTTATTATCGCTGGCTGGGTGCAATCGCATCTTTTCACTCGGTTCCTCCGTTGCATTAGCAATTCCAAGCATCGCAATAGTTGGTGTGGAATTGTAATATTTAGTCTTAATAAAGCCATTCGTAACGTTGAATATCCGGAACAGGCGTGCTTGCGCCGCACCGCCACTCGCTCGGGGCGGGGCTCCTCGCACTGTGCTTCAATTTACGACAAAGCTTTATTCAGACATGTTGGGGTTTCAGTCTGCAGAAGCGATGGGCATGATTGCTAATTTTAAATGATTTTCATTTTGTGCTATTTTTTTCACAGTGATTTCACAGGCGATTTTTCAAGACAAGTGATTTTTCAATTTATGCGCTTACAATGGTTTGTTACATTAATTTAACTTGGAATTATGATCAAGATCAATACCATTGCTATGACGCAGGTTGCTTTTAACGGAAAGTGAAATTTAAAAAATTGCCTGAAAAAGAATCGACTGTTAGGCGGTACGATGTTCGCCGGTGCAGCTATTGTAATATAATTTTCAAACTTTGTGAGATTTTGCTACTTGATTTTTTACAGGCTACTTTAAGAAGGTAGCAAGTGTGATTTTTCACATGCTATCTGTGAAATGATACATCCCTAGTCTGCAGGCTTCATTCACTATGCAGGTTCATGCGACTGTGAAAAGACACAGACTATACTTCGGTTAATTGAAACGCTTGAAACGATACTCCTGTTGGAAGGATCGAAACGAATATTCAAACTCTAACCGCAATATATTTGCAGTTTAAAGCAATAAAGCGAAATTAAATGTAATATAATTTTCAAACTGAGATTTTGCTGCTTGATTTTTTACAGGCACCAAGTGTTACGTGAAAAGGCACATGATTTTTCACATGCTATCTGTGAAAACATCCATCTCTAGTGTGCAGGCTTCATTCAATATGCAGGTTTGTGCGAGTGTGAATAGGCGCGGACTATACTTCGGTTAATTGAAACGCTTGAAACGATACTCCGGTTGGAAGGATCGAAACGAATATTCAAAACTCTAACCGCAATATATTTGCAGTTGAACAATTCGGCCCGGCGCTATTGTTGTCGGGTAACAGCGTATAGTTTATTAATGAACCGATACACCGAGCAATATTGAAGCCGAAACGGTTTCTATAAATTAATGGTTTATCGCGCCTCGGACAATGGATGCGGTACCCATGAGGCCGAGCTCATGTGCTACCTACCTTTTAACTTATTTATAATTCGAACGCCGCAACGATATCTATCTAGTTTATACGAGGGCCGGGTTCAGTTATTAAGTAGGTATAATAATATTATGTAGATTTTGCAGAAAGTTCAAAACAGTGGACATTAAATAGGTCAATACTAGTATGAAAAAATAGTTGAAATAGTAAGTAAATAGTAGGACTGAAAATTCTAAATGTTGCGTAAACCGTAGCGCGTACGTAGGGTACATTCGGTAGGCACCTACTCCCGTTTGTGTCGTTATGATCTAAAAAATATATAATAAATACCTACAACGTTAGTTTTAGTTAACGCAAAAACCGTAACATGTGTCGAATATTTTATTATTAAAGAACATACATACAAAATTTCTAAAATATTTAACGAAAATTCACGAAGTTATAAGCTTGTTGTATAAGTATTGCAAAGGGTAGATAGATAGGTAGGTGCTTTTTTGTACAAGTTTATCTAGTTTGTTTTAGATTTATTAAACTATTAGGCCCTAGTTTTATTTTAGTATACTACTTCGTCTACAATATCTACCAATCAATATTTTAAATAACGACATCTACTCCATTAACCCTTAACTAAGATTTAAACTAAATTTATAACCGCCCTCTACCAAGGGGTAGCAAAAGTACTATGCAACCTTACCCTGCTGTCCATACAATACTATCTTAGTACAAAACTGTGCCATCTACTGGTTACAACGAAAACCTCTTTCAAAGAAAGAAAAGCAACGCCATCTCCCGATATCTTCATAAACTACATGGACACGAAGAGAGCCAACTTGGCTCGCTTAGCAACGCCTACATTATTCAATAGATGGCACTCTACATTCATGGCATTAATCCGGTTGTGATGTATACAGAACATTTTTTCTAAACTAATAATAAAAAATACAACTAAATACTCACGGATGCGGTCTTGAAGAGCATCTTGGTCCCCGCTCTGTTAGCAACTAAATGTCTGCAAAAGAAAAATCCTTTGTTAGTTTTTAGGGTTCCGTATCTCCAGAGAAAAAAAGGAACTCTTCTTTCAGAATCACTTTGTTGTCTGTATGTCAGTCTATAATGTCTGTCAAGACCCGTCAAGGGAATCAAAACCTATAGGGTACTTCCCGTTGACCTAGAATCATAGGCAGGTTTAGGCATAGTACGCGACAGGTCGAAATAGCAATCGGGGAGGGGACGCCCCAACACCCGCACAGCCCCGCGCTAAACAGGTGACGGATAGCGCGGGTGAAGTGCGGGCGTGCAGGGCTTCCCTCCACCTTATACTCCGATTGCCATCTCGATTCTCGACTACTCGGTATTATAAAAATCCGAAAATCGTGAATTTTGGTTACAACACAAAAAAGTGTTATTTCTTGTACGACGGTACGGAACCCCTTCGTGTGCGACTCAAGACTCACACTTGGTTGAATTTTTTTTTGGAAGAAAATATTTCTCAAACGCATCCACGTCATTGTCATCGAGAACAAAGGTCGGACTACACAGGAGTGCACGGACCACGCTTTTGTTTCCGATCAAAGGTTCTGTTTACGTACCCTAAAAAGACAAGCTGTATGAAAAAAATATTGGTTGGGAATGTTTCATTGTTTAGACAGTCATCAGGCAAATGGAAATGGGTCATCAGTTTTTGTTTCATTTGGCCATCATGTGGCTTATATTATCTCACACAACATATTGTGTAATTTGTACCTAGTAAAAAAAACCCGGCCAATTGCGAGTCAGACTCACGCACTGAGAGTTCCGTACTCGAGTATTTTTTTCGACATTATCGAAATCAAAGAATATTAGGTATATGCATAAAAATAAATAAAAATCTGTTTGAGAATGTACAGCCCTCTAATATGATATCCCACTCGGTATTGTTATCTTACTTTGAAAATTAAAAATACTAATTATATTTTGTTCAAGAACACTTTTTTTTGTGATGTAACTACAAATTCACGATTAACGGATTTGTTGCTTTACTTGTACTATAAGCCCTAGGTACCGTACCTGCCAAATTTCATGATTCTAGGCCAACGGGAAGGACCATATAGGTTTTCTTGACAGACACGACAGACGGACGGACGGAGAAGTAGTACATTTTCCAAATTAACGACCGCAGATAAAAGTATCTACGGATCTTTTATAGGAAAATTAATAATTAAGTAGGCTTTAATACACTATTCTTATATTAGTAGGTAGCACAATAGAGTCTTTGTAATATTTCCGAACAACAAAAAGGCTTTGTACCTTTGTAAGAGGCAATGAACTCGGAGAATAAGGCTAGACTATTACAACATCCTCTAGTTGCCAAAAAAGCTAAACCTTAGGCTAAGGCCACATTAGAGCCTCGCTTATTGCTAAGAACAAAGCTAGTTGCTTAGTGACCTGCCCCCTGATTGTGTAAGAATAACCATTTCATCGCTATCGCAATCGTCAAGAAATTCTGCCCTTTGATTGGTTGATTCGCTGTTTACATTTTTTCACAGCCAATCAAAAGGCAGAATGACTTGACGATTACGATAGCCATGAAAAGGTTATTCTTACACAATTGGGGGGCTGACCCTAGGAAACAGACATATAACTATCGCAGTTGGCCACACTGCGAGCGACGCGCCACGGTGTGCTAATGCGCGTGGCCGCCATTTTAGTGACGTCAGCACTAGACTGAAGTTTCGAGCTGATGGTATATTTTTATTTCAGCTGACGTCAAAATGACGTCATTTCGATGTTAAAGAGACATGATTCCAGCGCAACAGCAATTTGCGGGACTTATAAGTCGCTTTGACGCTAAACGCACGAACGTGTTGGTTAGAATAGAATAGAATAGAATGTTTTTTTTATTCATGTAAACTTTTTAAAAGTGCTTATGAATAGTCAGGTTTAATTTACCACTGGTTCGGAATGCCGTTCCTACCGAGAAGAACCAGCAAGAAACTCGGCGGTTGCTCTTTTTAATTTTTCAATTTACAATGTTATTATACCGTACTATACAAGCCATTGCAGCCCCGTGCATTGCTGGTGCTGTTAATTTTTGTTAGTCGCCTATCGGCTATCAATGGAAGCAGTTTTAATTTCTACTGTCTGCCTGTTTGTCTGCTAGCTTTTCACAGCCCACCATTCAACCGATTTTGCTGAAATTTGGTACATACCTACATCTTTTCTGTATATAAAAATGAATTGCTAAATGTGTTGCTGATCGCAAATCTCGAGAACAGCTGAACCGATTTCGTTAATAATTTTTTTATAATATTCCTTGAAGTACGAGGATATTTCTTACGGAGAGAAAAACTTAAAAAAATCCTGAAAAAGAATCGACTGTTAGGCGGCACGAAGTTCGCCGGGGCAGCTAGTAGAGCATGAAGATAACTTGCATCCCGGATACAGTATTTATATGCTACTTTTTATCCTGGAAAATCAAAGAGTTCCCACGGAATCTTTTAAAGCCTAAAATCGAAATCCACCGGCCAGCAGAGACATACAAAATCTAGTCTTCCTTAAACCCAATTCTGTACAAATGGTAAATACTAAGTAGGTACAGTACGCGGCAGATTGTAATGTACATCGACCTTTAGAAGGAGATAGCAGATTTGTAGAGCGTTGTCTCTGTCGTTGAGACAGACAAAACGTCATATATGTATGAGTGACAGAGACAACGCTCTACAAAGCCGAAATGTCATTCTAAAGGCCAATGTACATTGCTTTCTGCCGCGTACTGTACACATAATAAGTTACCCTATTTCGTTATATCCTAGCTATTACAGACCGTCACAGACATCTATCTGGATATAGAATCCAGCGCAAGGCAATCTTTAACTTGGAAGTTGGAACTTATGGGGCGGTCACAGACTAACATTTTTCTGCGCATAACACCAACGCACGCTCGCACTGGCTACATTTTGCGCTTTCATAAGTAAATCGAACGCACGAACACGCCCTTATTCCGGTGTGTTCGCTCGATTCTGTGCCAGTCTAGAGTCTGTAGACTGGCACTGTACTCTGTACTCTGTGGTACAGACGTCGTTTATGGTACGTACAGTGCGACAAGGGTATTTTGGCGCGTGGCCAAAATCGAAACTAACGCCGCCATCTTGTGAAGTGTCACGCTGTCTCTTTATATGCGGTGTTGCTACGTAAAAAAAACCGGCCAAGTGCGAGTCAGGCTCGCGCAATGAGGGTTCCCTACTACAGTCGTATTTTTTCGACATTTTGCACGATAATTCAAAAACTATGATGCATAAAAATAAATAAAAATCTGTTTTAGAATGAACAGGTGAAAACCTTTCATATGATACCCCACTTGATATAGTCACTCACTTCGAAAGTTTAAAATACTAATTATTAGTTCATGACCACAATTTAATTTTTTTTGTGTGATCTAACCCTAAATTCACGGTTTTCAGATTTTTCCCCAAATGTCAGCTATAAGATCTACCTACCTGCCAAATTTCATGATTCTAGGTCAACGGGAAGTACCCTGTAGGTTTCTTGACAGACAGACAGACAGACAACAAAGTGATTCTATAAGGGTTCCGTTTTTCCTTTTGAGGTACGGAACCCTAAAAACTGAAATTCACTGTATTTTCTAAATATCAGAGCCATTCCATATACATGTTATCACGATAATATACATATATATATATATATATCCTGATAATAGAAACAGCATCTGCATCTTATAGCTATATTTAGCACTAGGTAAATATAGTATAATATGATGCCGCGACTTCGTCTGTGTGGATTTAGGTTTTTAAAAATCCCGGAACTCTTTGATTTTTCGGGAAAAAAGTAGCCTGTGTCCTTCCACGGAATGCAATTTTATCGCTGTACCAAACGTCAAAATCGGTTGAACGGGTGAGCCGTGAAAGGCTAGCAGACAGACAGACACACTTTCGCATTATAATATTAGTATGGAACTATGGATGAGCAGGTAAACATGATAAGTTGCAAGTCCATTGCCTATAAATGGTTTTTATTATTCTTTCTCGATTTGGAAACAGGGATGGCTTTCCCAATTTCTCATTCAGTTAAAATTAGATAAAATATACTCGATTTTTGACATAGACATTTTCAATATATCCCGTAAAATTGAGGAGATTTTATTTGCTGGCAGCCTTTGTTCTACAACTACGCACCCCCTGTCAATGTCATTCAAGTGCCAAAAGAGCATTTTCGTATTGTAAGATGGTAGATGGTCGCGTCGCTTCGACTCTATGTCAGTATGAATCGACCCTTAGTAGGCTACGAGTCGTAGCCTACGACCGTAGCCCGTAGTAGGTCAACGCCGGCTACGACTGAAAGAACGCAATCACGCATGGAACTGCTATTTGGATTTCTATAAGTGGGACGTAATTGATGCATTGCGATGTTCATTTATTTAATTCAATATTTAGTACAAGAATTGCAGGCAAAAGGAAGGATTTTCGTATTTAGTAAGTGTTGGTTGCATCAAAGTTAAGTAACAGGAATTAGAGTTTCATCATTAACTATCACAGGCCCACTACTGAGTACAAGAGTCTCCGCATAGAATGAGAAAGGTTTACAATGAACATTACTATTAGGTAAAGAACATTATGGTGATCTCTTAGGCATGCTGGTTTCCTCGCGATGTTTTCCTTCACCGTTTAGGAGTTGTGTGGGTTTTAACTTTTAACCAATTTAAATAATAAGTATCTACCACTTGCTTTTACGGTAAAGGAATACATCATGAATAAGACTGCGAACATGCGAGTTCAAGGATTTGCATAAAAAAATTTAACCCGTGTACTTTAAAACTTGACTTTTTACTGTAATCTGGCAAACATGTCTGCCTTTTATAGTTTGATAGATATTCAAATGAGAATCAAACGTCGTTTGTATGGAGAGCTCTGTGAGGAGGGCACTAGGGAAACTTCTCTTAAGTCTCATAAAGGGAGGACTAAAGTAAATAAAGTGGAACAAAAAAAATATACTTAACGAACTAAGCTGTAAGCACCTTACAAGTCGATAAATTCTTTCGCATAAGGTTTTGAAGATAAAGGCTAATGTCTGTGTAGAGGCTTTTTTACAGCATATTAAGTATGAATAACTTTCTTTACCTTCGAGGCATTCGTATGAAAATTATTATCCTCTTTATAGTATTTGGAGTTCTTCTTCTTCTCGAAACGCTCTTGGCAGAGTGGTCGTTGTCATGGTGATTGAAGTAACGTTTTTGGGGCTTTGTCTTTCATTACCTTTTATTACCTTTTATAATAAAATCCCGCAAACTATTTTGGACTTACCTTTGCACAAGTTTAAAAAATCTATTAAAAATATGCTCCTGAAAAAAGCATATTACACAATTGAAGATTATCTAAATGATAAAAGAGCGTGGATTTGACCTGCAGCTCGTTCCAGCAACGCACAAGACTGCAAATACTATTTTATACATGGCATAATCTTGTACCTATATCAAATATTTGAAAAGAGCAACCGCCGAGTTTCTTGCTGGTTCTTCTCGGCAGGAAAGGCATTCCGAACCAGTGGTAGATGCATCCGACTATTCGTAAGCACTTGTAAAAGTTTATACGAATAAAAAAGATTTTCATTTTCATTTTCATTTTCATTACATTTGGCTTTCATTCATCATCATCATCATGATCAACCCATCACCGGCTCACTACAGAGGGCCTCCTCTCAGAGTGAAAAAGGTTTTGGCCATAGTCTACCACGCTGGCCATGTGCGAATTGGTAGACTTCACACACCTTTGAGAATATTATGGAGAACTCTCAGGCATGCAGGTTTCCTCACGATGTTTTCCTTCACCGTTGTGACACAGCTTAGCAAGCAAACAGTCCGGAAATATTCCTAGTGTGAAGTCATTATTTCGGCGGTATCGTGCGGTAAAAGGGGCCGTAAAGGTTCGTACGCACCTGAGCGGCGCGGCGCGGCGCTTCAGTCCGACTGCAGAACGCGTCACCTCAGGCCGCTCGACGGTGCCTACCGCACTACAACTTCAGTACGCGGCACCTCGCGTCACTTGCGCGTCACTTTTATACCCGTTCGCGTACGAGCGCGAAGCGCCGTGCCGCGCCGCTGGGTATGTCGCACTAGCGTCACTGCACTGCGCGTCGCTTCGCTGCGCTTCAAAATATTCTCTCCAGCCGTGCCGCGCGGCAACGCGCGGTGAAGCGCTGTGCAGCGCCGCTCTAGTGCGATATGCGCCATACAAAATGATAGAAATGATATTTTGACGCTCTGTGCCGCGACGTGCAGCTCGCTGAAGCGCCGCGCCGCGCCGCTCAGGTGCGTACGAACCTTAAATGAAAACCAGACGTTGGTGAAATCACTTCTGTCTACACTCGCGAGTCCCTCATAGAGTCGATTTGTGCCACAGCTTAGCAATCATACAGTCCGGAAACTAATCCTCGTGTGAAGTCATTGTTTGGCGATATCGTGCGAGAAGGGCCGTAAATGAAAACTAGACGTAGCTGGTAAAATCAGCTCATGTAGACAGAAGTGATTTCGTCGACTCGTAAGACGCTAGTAGAGACCATTTGCCTCATAGTCGATTTTTGTGCTGTTAATCAGTTATCACTCATGCAGCAAAGAAACAGCCACAGATCGCACGCTTTACCTTTTATTATTTATTTTATTTTTTAATTTATACCAAAAACATTTATTGTAGAGAGAAAAAGAGAGCAAAAGTGGACAGGGAAGCACTTATGTCTATGAGAAATCTCTACCAGTGTACCGAGGCATTCCGAACCAGTGGTAGATGCATCCGACTATTCGAAAGTACTTGTAAAAGTTTATTCGAATAAAAAAGATATTTTTTTTTTTTACCTTTTCCGAGTTTGCCAGCGTATGATAGCTACGCTGTGTTTTTGTTCCCCGTAGCGATGTGTTATGGTATTCCCCTAGGCGCTATTTCAGAATATAAAATAAAATCTAGACATAGCTAAGTATACGAATATTTCAAAGTAAAGTACTTTAATCTTTAGCGCTTTTGTTTAGATAGCGGGGACGTGAAAAAGAAACAAAAAAATTGAGCAAGTAAGTATTTTAGTTATGTATCTTTTTTTAAATAAGTAAATACACAAGATCATCGGAAAGCGAATTAAAACAAGATCTGCTCTCTGCCTCTTATTCCTCACCGGTGACTGTGCTGTCCCCTTTCTATTATTCTATTTTAGCTAATGCTTCGTCCTCGTGGATTTATGTTTTAAAAATCTCGTTGGGAGTCTTTGATTTTCCGGGATAAAATGTAGCCCATGTCACTCAGGTCTTTCACTATACCCATGCAAAAATCACGTCAATCCGTAGCTCCGTTGCGATGTGATTCAAGGATAAACCAACAAACAACAAACAAACACACTTTCGCATTTATAATATGGGTAGTGATTCTGATAGCCGGAATTAAAGTTTCATAGTGGTTATTATTTTTAAATCAGCCTTTGCCCGGGCAAAGACTATTTATTTTCTGAGATCAGAGAACGATTTTCAACGGAAGTAAATTAAGATCTACTTACTTAATTAAAAGTATTTTTTTAAACTTTATCTTTATTTATTTCTGGCAAAAAAACTTATTCTATGTCCTTCTCTTCGTGCCAAATACCTATAAGAGATTTCAAAATTTGGATTTTCTGCGCACACTTACCTACTTAATCCCGGAAAGCATTGCCAGACACAGACACTAGCTAGTATCATGGCAACCCCCTGCCAGACACCCTTAAAGTTTAAAAGTTTACAATCGCGCGTTAATGTTTAAAAGTTTAAGGGTGTCTGGCAGGGGGTTGCCACGACACTAAGTGACAGGCAATGCATGACGTGCTTTCTAATACTATTCCGAAGAAAATATAAAAAAAAAGAATTTACACTTTGACGTAAGATGTTTTACACTTTTATTACCTACATCTCCCAAAGCCACCATGATCCAAACAAATGTTCCTCCCAGTGTTGGGGACAATACGCAGAGAAACTTTCAGCTTTTGTAAAATTACGAAGGTCTGGCACGCGCTGGCTCTTTGTCTAGATTATGTAATGTGTACCATGTCAACAAGCTTTAACAGAGGCTTAAAGATAACGTTTTAAACACTGATTAAGTTAATGCGTGTCCTGCACCGGACTAGCAATAACATCCGGTATTTTTAAAGAGTAGTTAAACAGTTAAAGTTAGATACCTAATTAGGAACGTGCCTTGTTCTATGAAGTTTATTGCTCACTTAACGAATTAGAGCTTTTTGACTAGGGGCATGTGATTTGAGAATCATCAAAGTAAATTCCAAAATCCAAACTACTTACAGTACGCTGCCGAAAGTAATGTACATCAGCCTTTAGAATGACATTTCGGCTTTGTAGAGCGTTGTCTCTGTCACTCATACCTATATGACGTATTGTCGGTCTCAACGACAGAGACGGTGCTCTACAAATCTGCTATCGCTGTCTAAAGGTCGATGTACCTACATCATTTTCGTAACTACTTTTGACGACCCTCCGAGCGAGCGACCTTGCGAGGTTGAGATGGCAATCGGGGTATGAGGCGGGGGGACGCTCCACACACCCGCACGTCACCCACGCTCGTCCGCACCTGATTAGCGCGGGGGCTGTGCGGGTGTGCGGAGCATTCCCTCCCCAATTGCCATCTCGACCTGTCGCGTAGGTACCTATTATTTAACTGTTTTCGCGGTTTTGTCGTAGTTATTCGGCGCACGGTCCAAACAAAGTTTAAAAGTTTTAGCGTACAATTTAGTAAACTGCAAGCAGTTTCTCGTGCTTTTAGTAAGTACTACTTTGTCTGCAACAGTAGGTATAAAATTACTTTACTAGATTTTATAAGTAAATAAACTGTTTCTGAATATCATCATCGTGATTATCGCTGGCTCACTAATAAGTACGGGTCTCCTCTCAGAATAAGAATGGTTTAGAGTTTAGACTTTAGCCATAGTCTACCACGCTGGCCAAGCGCGGATTGGCAGATTTCACACGCCTTTAAGAACATTATTGGAGAACTCTCAGGCACGCAGCATGTTTCCTCGCGATGTTTTTATATTTTATTGCTACGCACATAACTCCGAAAAGTTAGAGGTAGGTATGTGCCCCGGATAGAACCGACGACCCCCGAAAAGTTAGAGGTAGGTATGTGCCCGGGATAGAACCGACGACCCCCGAAAAGTTAGAGGTAGGTATGTGCCCGGGATAGAACCGACGACCCCCCGAAAAGTTAGAGGTAGGTATGTGCCCGGGATAGAACCGACGACCCCCGAAAAGTTAGAGGTAGGTATGTGCCCGGGATAGAACCGACGACCCCCGAAAAGTTAGAGGTAGGTATGTGCCCGGGATAGAACCGACGACCCCCGAAAAGGAGGTGGACGTGTAAAAAAATAACGATTTGAATATTCGCAGGTTTTCTTAATAGGTACCTATAAAATACTAGAAGATGCCCGCGAATTCGTCCGCGTGGATTTCAGTTTTTAAAAATCCCGTGGGATCTTTTTGATTTTCCGGGATCAAAGTAGTCTATGTCCTTTCCCGGGATGCAAGCTATCTCTGTACCAAATTTCGTCAAAATCGCTTGAACGGATGGCCCATGAAAAGCTAGCAGACAGACAGACACACTTTCACATTTATAATATTAGTATGGATAACTAAGGTCTGGCACACGCTGGCTCTCTCTCTATAAGGATAGAAGATATAATTCCGTGATAGCGACCAATGTCACTTTACAGCAACAAGAAACTATTAAATGTAACTAAACTGCAAAATTGCCATCAGACGAACTACTCGCAACGATGTACCTACATAATAAACGGAAGCCCAGCTTATTAAGCTCCCCGGTAATTGGGTTACAGCACATTGTACCGGGGCACTTTATGCTGGTGCTACAATGAAGACATTTCACGATATTTTACTAGTTTCAGTGCTGTATAGAAGCAGGCGTTACTATGCGGAAGTCAATGATATACAATGAACCAAAAGCTTAATTTGCTATAATCCGCTGAAACAGGTCGAATCTGTATGGTGCAATATGCAGCATGCGAAATGCACCTCAATAATAAAATAAATAAATAAATAAACTTTTATTGCAGGCATAAGTACACCCATAATTGTGTGTTAGTACAGAAACAATTCCTTAACCTATGTTAGTACTTACTTATTACTAGCTTAAACTTAACTTAACAACTAATTCTACTAAAATTAAAACTAATCCTATTTATAATGCCCGCGGGGGTCTCTTTGCACCTATGTGCGCACCACTCCAGCACCTCCAGAGAGGGCTATCCAATTTCGTGGACAATGCGCTGAGAAGAGTGTTGGTACTCCTCAACAGCCTGCTCATCATGGACGCGGCACGCTTGCGCATGATCGCGTAGAAATCATCCACGCGAGCATCCGCAAACATTGCCGACGCACTGCAGTGGCGAGGCTTTCTCAACACCGCCCTCAGCACATTGTTGTATTGGACGCGCAGGGCACTGTAGGTCCGCTGCGTGTAGTTCGTCCACAGACTGCACGTATAGAATGACTGGCAGTAAGCCCTAAATAAGGTCAGCTTTACCTGTCCAGTACATCGCGCAAATCTGCGGGCCAACATATTGCCTCGGACCGACAGAGCCCGGCGCTCACGTTCCATGTCACTGTCGTCCCTCAGGCTGTCGGTTACTACATGTCCGAGATACTTGAACTCAGTCACTTGCTTCAGGGAATTACCACATAGTTGTATTTTTGGTTTAAAAGTAGTTATTTTGTTTTTTCCCCTGAAAACAAGGAACACACTTTTATTAGAGTTGTAACTGAGTCCATTCATCCCGGCATACTCCTCACAGAGTTGCAGCAACTTTCTAAGACCCCCGACCGAGGGGCTCAGCAGAACCATGTCGTCCGCGTAGCAATGCAAAACATGCAGGAAGAAGCCGCCACCAAGCAAGCAATACGCACCACCACCACGCAGCACCACACAAATCCCAAACACACTCGACGCCCGTTTCGCCTCGACACCGGAGCATCCTCAGGAGATGTAGACCTTACAATGCAGTGTGGTGCTGCGTGGTGGTGGTACGTATTGCTTGCCTGGTGGCTGCTTCTTCCTGCATGTTTAGCAGTGGGAGGTAGGGCGGTGCATTTCGCATGCTGCATGTTGCACCATACAGATTTCACCTGTTTCAACGGATTATAGCAAATTAAGCTTTTGGTTTATTGTATAGTTTCAGTGCGTTTTTGTTATGCGTTTATGGTGTGCAGCTGCTATGGGGATGGAAATTATCACGCGTAGCTTAAGTAACTAGTCAAACTGTTTGATTTTTCGGGATAAAATTATAGCCTACTAGATGATGCCCACGACTTCGTCCGCGTGGATTTAGGTTTTCATAATCCCGTGGGAACTCTTTAATTTTCCGGGATAAAAAGCTGCTTATGTCCTTTCTCGGAATGTAAGCTGTACCAAATCTCATCAAAATCTGTTAAACTGTTGGGCCGTGAAAAGCTAGCTGACATACAGACAGACAGACACACTTTCGCATTTATAATATTAGTATGGATGTCACTCTTCGGGTGTTTAACTATACCCATGCAAAAATCACGTCGATCAGCTACTCCATTGCGATGTGATTGACGAACAAACCAATAAACATACACATTTTCACATTCATAATATAGGCAGTGATACCACGGATTTATTTCTGTGAAACCTGCACATAACCTACATAACAAAAAATTAAGCTCCGCTTCCCTGTTACGGCCTAATTTAGCAACATACGAGTATGAGTAGAGGTTTTTAAATAATTTTCAAAGCAAACCCAGTTTCCGAGGACAGGATTATACAAAACTAGCTGATGCCTGCGACTTCGTCCGCGTGGATTTACATTTTTCAAAATCGCGCGGGAACTCTTTGATTTTCAGAGATAAAAAGTAGCCTATGTGTTAATCCAGGGTATAATCTATCTCCGTTCCAAATTTCATCCAAATCCGTTCAGCCGTTTTTGCATGATTGAGTAACAAACATCCAAACATCCACACTTTCACATTTATAATATTAGTAGGATATACCACGTGGTGGAGATATATAGTAGGTACGCGACAGGTCGAGATGGCAATCGGGGTATCAGGCGGGGGGGCGCTCCGCGCATCATCTGCGCTATCCCGCATCAGATTAGCCCATTAAAACAGACAGACAGACAAATATTTTAAAATCATATGATTCTTTTTTTTTAATTTATTTATTCTTATTAATTTTACAGAGGTCTTACACAATTCCTAACACGCCAAACTGGTGGGCCAGTTTGTTGGCGAGGTGGCGCTCTTAATATTATGTATCTACACAACTTACTACTATATTGTCGTTTACGCTATCCATACACCTTAATCTATACTTATAATAAAACTGTACTGCATATTAATTAATTTAAACCTACCTACTTCACTAAAAGATGTTCAGTTATGGTACAGTTCAAATAACCATATGAGCTCAATATGAGGTACATAGTTATTTTGGAATAACAGACATGACACTTCAATTTTATTTGTTAGTACAGATAGATATAGATTACTTACCTAATTCTTTAGTCAGCTACACAAATCAGGAACAACAATCAAGAACTTGAATGAATGTATGTGATTACTGAATAACTAAGTATCCACTTAATATTTAATATGCATGGTTATCAAGATAAATAATTAAGAAATTCTTATCAAATTATAATATTTTCATTAAGCTGTGACCTCTCCAATCTCAATTTTCAATTAAAAGTTTTTACTTTTTATACTTACATACATTGCACTTTGAAGTAGGTAGGTAATATTGGGTGGTTGGGTACATTATGTATATAACATAGAATTTTATTAAATACTAGCTGATACCCGCGACTTCATCCGCATGGATTTAGGTTTTTAAAAATACCAACGAAATTATATACACAATCTCAAAACTAAACTAAAATGACAGATTTATATGTATTGCTATCCCTTTCATAATGTTCCCTATGGAAAAGGCCAGCACTACATTAACAGTGTTGTTAATTGCCAAAAAGGCTGCACAATTTTCGACATCTATCAACTAAGGCTAAGGTAAGCTAAGGAACCTATCGATAAATTACAGATAGGACTGATTATTAGTTTTGACAGTTAGACCTGTCAATCTAGGTTAGTTTAGTGATAGTCTACAACAGAATTAGTGGCAAAGTTGTTGTAAATAAGAAATAATTTAAAATGAACTACGTACTTAATGCTGCGAAAGCCTGGTGGTTAGGACGTTTGCCTTCTAATCGGAGGTCGGGGGTTCGATCCCGGCATGCACTTCTAGCTTTTCGAAGTTACTCGTATGTGTGTTTTAATTAATTAAATATCTGAGACTTCTCCATAATGTTCTCAAAGGTGTATGAAGTCTGCCAATCCGCACATGGCCAGCGTAGTCGACTATGGCCAAAACACATCTCACTCTGAGAGGAGACCCATGCTCTGAAGTGTTGATCATGATGATGATGATGTTACAATTATAAAGAAACGTGTAGTACATGAACACAAATACATTGTATTCCCTTTATAAAATGCTGTATTTTATTTATTATGAAGTTTTCTATACAATCCTGTAATCCAGTAATCCGAACATTTCAATAATCCTGCACCCTGAGATGCTACTATACTTGCTAAACAATAACTTTTAGCCTAACTTTGAGTATCCTGTATGATTCTATGTGTGAGCCATTAGTGAAGAATGTGAAAAATCCCTAATGTTTCCTATACCGATTCTAAATGGACCCAATTCCATATTTAAAAGTCAAACTAAGCTAGACAGTAATAAATTAGTGGCCACACATGGCAAATGAATCATAGGCTAAGGAGATGAGACACATGTGGCCTAATCATAAACATTCAAACGTTCTTGGATGCTTGTGTAAATAAAAAATGTTATCGGTTTGTTTTCATAACCAGTAAGTAGTTACTGTGTTACTGACAGCCCTGTGATTAAATGATTCTCTATTTTGAATTCAGAACTATGCTATTTTTTAGAATGAATTTGCTTAGTGAGTCCTGAGAACTAATAGTAACATTCGTATTTTGAAAAGCTTCTCTAAAACATAAATGTACTTTTTTATTGATTTTTTTTAACTTTATTACTTACTTACATTTACAAGTTTATTTCTTAGATAGGTACTTAAATTATAAGTATCGTGAATAGTGATTCTAAAATGGCCCCAAGTATTTTTATTATTAAGTAATTATTATTTTTATGCTACTACTCATAATAAATCATAATAAACACCTAACATTTCTTAATTAATTTTAGCAATTTGTAAAATTGAATATTACTTTCTTATGTAATGTTTTATAATTTAATTTTTTTAATTTACACAAAGCTTTCAATTAAGGATCAATTAATCATACACGAAATTCCTTAAGTCAACGAAAGTTAGTTTACGTTAACTGACAACAAACAAGTCAGTTACCTCTAGCAAACGATCTTTTCTGACTAAATCTAGGTGTACAGGAAGACTTTGAGCTAGTCTCTATAGAACAACTTTAGTTATTTACGAAATCCTATCATCTGGTTATGATAACCTACGAGAAAAGGGTCAGAAGACATCCCGATATATTTTTGTTGTTTTAAGCTTGTTTAACGGGTGTAGAGTACTATATGATAATATATGACTTAGGTCAAATTATACCGAGCTTTAGCACATAAAACTTATCATTATTACCTTAAATGTATACAGAAACATAGAAAATACATACTCTTATAAGTCCACTGAAGATATGAAGTTGCTCTTTAGCCCAGTGACGTAAAACATTATCACTGAAACACACAATTCACTGGCATCACTCGCACATAATTTTTCTAAAGATTATAATTAATCCTCACCCGCGAAAACGAAAATCCACCGAAAATCAGTCTCTTATTGACATAAACACAAACTGAGCGTCCGCCATATGCAGGTACGTTCCGTACACGAATTTTCAATCCGGCTCTTCAAAACACTTGCCATCGACAAGTTATTTTTCGTGTTTGGAAGCTGTCAGTCTCAAGATTCGAATCGAAAAATACTTCCAAATTCAAGATTTTTCGACTCAGTTTGTAATAATTATTTAATTATCCGTATTTCTAATGCTATATATATTGCGATTGAAATATTTGTGTTTAAAAAAATATACATTCTTTTGTAATAGTTTCACTGCTACGCATATTCGGAACGCAACTTGATTTGCTGCTAACTTCGCTGTTTCAACAATCGCAGCAACTTCACGTCGCTTCAATCCCGACGAGCTTTGATTTCGATTTACGGAGGAGTATGGGAAGATGTTTGAGAGAGACAGATAGTAATGTATTTTTTAAGTCAACGTCCTCTGTGAAGATACTGCCTAACCAGGCTATCATTTTGTTAAGCTGTGGTTTTTCGTAGCTTTTCCTGTGACCGCAAACAAATTAATTTAAGTATGTATGAAATTAATAATATAATCTAGGTAAGAGGAAAACGGCTAATTATTTTCCTCAATGAATGATAACTTAATTATTATTGAACGTAAGTTGCCTGTAAATAAGTCTTGTCATCTCATAAGCCGCTGTTTATAAAAAGTACGATATTACATTAAATCGGATTAGGTATTTACATACCAAATTAGATAGATAGGTGAAATAGATAGGTAGGCAGGTACGGTCTTATGTTTTTAGTCCAGCACTGCAATTTCGGTGGGACTGCCCTCTTACAAAAGCGTGAGATCGTGAGTTCGACTCCAAAATATCTTCTATAAATTAGCACAGATTACGTAGGGCTGAGTAGCAAGATGCCGTAAACCCTTATATTATTTGCATGATTCCTTTTTACCGAAAATAAGTAAGTTATAGTGTGTACCTACCCTACTTCACTGTTTTCCTTGATTTCCATCTACCCGTTTATCAAAATTAGTTCAGCAATTTGTACATGGTAAAGCTGGGCTATAAATTTCGGAATGTCCAGGGCTCGATCCCGGGTAGGCACACATCTCTAATTTTTCGGAGTTATGTATGTGCGTTACACAAACAATTAAATATCACTTGCTTTAACGTTGAAGGAAAATATCGAGAGGATATCAGCAAGGCTGCGAGTTCTCCACGATGTTCTCAAGGTGCGTGAAGTATGCCAGTATATACTTTGACAGCGTGGTAGACTGTGCTGTAGAGGAGCCACAAACTGCTCAACCTAACTGGTCACTTGGCCAGTGTGGTGGAGCTTAAACCCTTTTCGTTGTGAAAAGAGACCCGTGCTCGATGACTAGTAAGCCGGACAATGAGTTGAAAACGATGATGATGATGAATTTTTATACTGCAACTAGCTTATGCTCGCGACTTCGTCCGCGTGGACTACACAAAGTTTAAACCCCTATTTCATCCCCTTAGGGGTTGAATTTTCAAAAATCCTTTCTTAGCGGATGCCTGCGTCATAATGGCTATATGCATGCCAAATTTCAGCCCGATCGGTCCAGTAGTTTGAGATGTGCGTTGTTAGATCAGTCAGTGTCAGTCAGTCAGTCACCTTTTTTTTTATATATAAGATAGATATTACGTATTTTTATCGAAATTGTTTTTTTGTTTGCTATCCCTACCAGGTCTTTTTTTACTTCTTCCTGGGATCCTGGGTTATCCTGGGATTCTTTTCCGCTGCGTCCACTGTACCACAGACTGCTGTATGGTGCGGCTCCACGCTGGATCATTCTAGCCAGCAGAGCTCACTCCAATATCCTCGCAGGCCACCCAGGTCGGCAAGTGAGACTTCGGGGATTGTTGCTGGGAAGCCAATGTAGGTTTCTCGTCGGTAGATACACGGCTGCATTTAAGCAGTACTTAGGTAGATATAGTCTGTGACACGTTGAGATGGTCAATCGGGGTATAAGGCGGGGGGACGCCCCGCACACCCGCACGTCAACCGCGCTCGCCCGCATCGGGTTAGCACGGGGGTTGTGCGGGTGTGCGGGCCGTTCCCTCCCTGATAGCCATTTCAACCTATTGCTTACTATACGTGTTCCGGTGTCTCTCCCATGCATGCTCCGCATAGAGAAGTCAAATGTCTTGGGCATGTAAACACACAGGTACTCAGATAGGTATAGACCCCATTTCGTAAACGCACCCCTAAACACATCGCAAGTTTACCCCACAAAATTGTATGGTGTGATAGCACTATAGGCTCTCGATGCATTCGTGGAAGCATGCATTCTCCCGTTTATTATACCTTCGGGAAATATGCTCAGGTATCACCCCTTACTTACCATTAAATTAACACAATTTAGCTATCATACAGTTCAGGAAACACGAGATTTAGACGACCACTCGGCTGTTATATGAACAGTGGACACCCGTTTGGCGATCTCCAAGCGATTGAGCATTCCAGTGTTTAGGAAATTAGAGGTAGAGTCTTCATTTGAAAATTTAAAAAGGACTTTTTAAGCTCATTATTTGAAAACGTTATATTCAACACCTTCGATATTTACATATTAGCTTTTCGAGAGTTTCATCTATATTCGTCATGATCAATTAATATAAACACGGTTGGATACAATTATTTCTTCGGTAAATAAATATAAAAACTGCCTCAATTAAAAATGTAAGGAAGGGGTTTTTTTTTTTTTTTTGTATGTTTCGCTGGCAATCCTCCGACATGGTTATCGGAGACTTTGTATAGCTTAACACGGCATTTTTTTTTTTTTTTACCTTTTTCTTTTATATTGTCATGAAACAGGTTCTTTTTTTTGTACTGTGATCATGATTTTTAAGCTAATAATAGCCTTACGTTTTTTAACTTATTCTATTCAGACTTATATTTATATGCATATGTAACATATTATTCCAATAATATATTATATACATAATTTCTTACATTTTCTATTTATATATCTTATTTTAAATTAACTTTAATTATGGCTTCAAATATTAATTAGCTACTATCTTGACTTATTTCTATCTAATGTTTTATTTACTACACATGTACAAAATTTTAAAAACCTTTTTCTTATTTCACTATTCATAATAATTTCAGGGATCGACTGCAGAGTTAAATTTACTTTTATTATTTGCTGTAGGTCTTCCCGTGCTCTTCCGTATCTGGGGCATTCCACAATGGCATGCAGAGCAGTTTCCTCTTGGTCTGGGTCACAGACACATGACGGGCTATCCTTACATTTAAACTTGTAAAGATAGGCGGCAAAACCTCCATGTCCCGTCATTGCCTGAACCAAAATCGGTGTTAGGTTTATTTCCCTTACGAATTTGTACGCCAGTTCTACTGTGGGGAAATACACTTTAGTTATGCTTGCAGTTTCGCCTTCTATATATTTTTGGTTCCATCGATTTATAGTCTCCTTCCTTATGACTTTTTTTATATATGATACTGGGCATTTGTCATAGTCAGCTTGTGTTCTTGATTCGTTTGCTGCCTCCTTTGCTAACATGTCTGCTCTCTCGTTGCCCGGCACCCCTACGTGGGCTCGTATCCAGAATAATTTTACCAGTTTACCTATTTCTTCTAATTTTATTAAATTATTTTTGATAGCAAAGCCTAATGGATGAAAAACTTGCATGTTTTTAAGCAATTCTAGTGAGGATCTCGAATCACTGAATATATTCACCTGGTTTCCGGTCGTTTTAAAGGCATATTCTGTTGCCTGAAAGAGCGCGTACAGCTCTGCCTGAAAAACTGTACAATAAGCCTCGAGACGAAACTTTTTTTTGTGCGTTTCTTCCCTATCTTCCCAACAGGTCAGAGCTGCACCCACTCCATCATCTGTCTTGCTTCCATCGGTGAATATATTCAGTCCGGTTATTCCATTCGCAGCTACTGTCAGCTCTTCCATATCTTCTAAACAAGAAAATTCTATATTCGGCTCTTTGGCGGGGTGAGGAGCAAGAAGAAAGCAGACTCTATTTTCAATTTCCTTATTAGCTAATATCGACGGTGGTCTCCCTCTTTTCGCCTCGTAAAGCTGCGCAGCTTCTCTGACTCTTGCATCCAATGGAATGAGTCCGGCCAGAACCACTGCTGCGTTATAAGACACTGTGCGATAGGATTTACATATTTTTTGTGCGAATCCTCTTTGCACAGTACGTAATTTCTTTTGCGTTGTAATTTTTTCTGCAGCCGGCGCCCATGTGCTGGATGAGTACATTATTATTGGTTCAATTACTGCTTTGTATATCGTTCTGATAATTTCCGGATTCAGTCCCCACTGTGTTTTTGCTGTCCGAGCTAATGGCGTATAGATATTTATGGCTTTCTTACAAATGTTTTGGATATGACTATTAAATGTTAATTTATGATCAATCGTAAGTCCGAGTATTTTTATTTCGTTGACGATCTGTATTTGAGTTCCTCCCATGCTTATGCGTGGGTTGTCGACTTTACGTTTCCTTGTGACTAGCATAGCATTGGTTTTATGAGGTGCAAATCGTAATTTATTAGCACATCCCCACTCATAAGCAAGTTGAAGAACTCTTTCAGCTTTTTCTTCTATTTGACTTATTGAATCTCCGGAAATTACCAGAACGATATTACCTTACGGGTTACCTTAACATAATATTATACTTGGTTACATCTAACTGCAGGGAGGCTAATTTGTGTAGGATTTATTCAATAATAATTTATACTCATATTATTATCTAAAACAGATACGGCTGTGGCGTTTGGCAAGTGCTCACTTTTGCTAGGTGTGGCTGTTTCTGTATGTTACTGTATGTTACTGTATGCTTGCTAAACTGTGGCATTACTATAAATTGAACAGTTTCGGGTGTAAACAATGGCAAGGGAGGGTCAAGGGATTGCGATTGCACTAGCTATAACCACCGGGTTTACCCACGCGGTAGGCACATACCTATTCGCTGAAATAAAACTGTCTAGACATGTGATATTCGATATCATCTATTATGTATATTTATCGGTTCCTGTAGCTTTGACTTCATTTGATTAAATTTTTAGCTTCTATCTTATATCGCTTGCATTTTAAGCTTTACAAACAAACAACGCGCGAGGACAGTTGCACGTAAAATATTGTAATAAATGCGCTTGTACTTGTGTAATGTGTACGTTTTATAACACATGAATCTGTTCGAAGCGCAACAGCTGCGCTTCTTAGTTTGAAAGCCTTGATCATCTCACCAACGCGCGACGCTTGAATCATCATCGTCGTCATCCCATGATCAATCCATGATCAACCAATTGCCTAGAAATTTGTATGGGACCACCACGGAAACATTCTCTGTTGATTAAAAAACTAGTTGCAAATCGGTCCAGAAACCTCGAAAAAATCGGTGTACATCATAAAAACAAACGGGCTGAATTGAGAGCCACCTTCTTTTTGGAAGTCGGTTAAAAATAAATGTGGTCTTGGGTTCCATTCACGGCAAACACAATTTGGAAAGTTATAATTTCTAGTTAGGTTCAAAGTAATAACCATAGGTAGGTAGGTAAACTATTTTCATGGATCAGACAAGGAAATCATAATTCAACCACTTCAACCTTCATAAATTTGATAATATTCGCCAAAAAGCCATCCTGTTGAATTTGACTAGGGATCGTGCCCTAATATGATAATTGCCTGTCAAACAGTTGTCCCTTACCTCAATTAAGTCAGCTGTGAGGTGTCGACTGCTCCAGTTTATATTTTGATTCTCGAACTGTTGGTAAACGATTCTTACCTAAATTTAATTTAGACTAGGTAGCTGACCCGCCTCAGCTTCACTCGAGTGTATTTTTTAAAAATCTGTGGGATGATGTTATTTTATTTGGCAACACACACACACACACACACACACACACACACACACACACACACACACACACACACACACACACACACACACACACACACACACACACACTTACACAAACACACAGCCGTTGTATTTGTTACTACCTAATTAAGTTTAAATTCAACTACTATGTATGGGAAGGCGTTGGCCCCTAAGATACAGGATCTCTTAGTGTAGGGGCCAGGACTTCATTTCAGTCAAAATGCAATAATTCTGGTAAATAAATATTCATTCATTCATTCATTTCCTAATACTCTGAAATAAGTAGGTAATTCTTAATTTTAACCGAATTAGAATACCCAAATACCAATTTTCATGGAGTGTAACTTGAAATATGACGGGCTTTCATACAAACCAAAAATCCGTCCTTTGCGTTGATAGATCAATCAGTCAGTCAATCAGGGCTGACTTATATGAGACAAGACAGTAATAAATTAGATAAACTTTTACCTATCTATTGTTATAATTATACCTACCCCATATCTACATACTCTATGTACCTAACCATAGACTATTTACCTAGCTACCAACGCAATATAACATGAATGTATCAGATCGCGGCAATACCAGAGCGACGTACTCTGCTACATAATTGCATCTGAAGTCCTTTACATCAATATTGAGTGCATGTACATACCTAGTGTGCTATTTTAAAACTCCATTTAAAATGGCCATAGCAGCCAATTTCATCAGAGACAACTAGAATCTAGATACACAGATGAAATTATAGTGCACCATATTATTAGGTAAGTATGTCCCTGCACCTATAGTACGCGACAGGTCGAAATGGGAATCGGGGAAAGAACGCCCCGCACACCCGCACAGCCCCAGCGCTAATCCAGTGCAGGTGAACGTGAGTGACGTGCATCCCCCGCCTCATACCCCGATTGTTATCTCGACCTGTCGCGAATTATACCTACGCAATGTAACAATGAATACGTTGCAGATCGCAGCTATCCCAGAGCGAAGCCTCTGCTACATCATTGCATCTGAAGTCCTTTACATCAATATTGAGTGCATGTACCTACAGCTAGTGTGCTATTTTATAACTCCATTTACTTAATATGGCCACAGCCACTACCTACATACACACTAGCAGCCAATCTCATCTGAGACAACTGCTTACTTACTTAGTGCACAATACACACTCGATACGAACAGAGAGATCAGGCGCAGTAACTACATATTTAGGTACCAAACGGCATAATATAATCACACATGCTCTACAAGACAAAGAGGTAACACTGTCACCTTCTTCTGAGAATATTTTAAGTGTATTAGTATAGGCATTCGATTGACTGCAATCATACCGCGTGTGCCTAGAAGGTAGTATTCACTCGTCTTTTGTACGCAGGTATCAATATTACACCTAGTGGGGAAAACGGAAGCCGGAAGGTCTAGCAGAGCGTATTAGAAACGAGGAATCGAATCGCTTCGTACGCGTCCATGGAATTTGTTGACAGAAATCTGATATTTTTTTATAACGCTTTCAACGAACAGATTCCAGTAAAAACCTACCTAATGGTATATCAATATTAAGTAGGTACTAGATGATGCCCGCCATCCTCGTGGATTTAAGTTTTTAATATCCTGTGGGAACTCTTCAATTTTCCGGGATAATAAGCTAACTCTGTGCCAAATTTCATCAAAATCGGTTGAACTGTTGGGCCGTGAAAGCCAGCAGACAGACACACTTTCGCATTTATAATATTAGTATGGATGTAAAGGTTTTCCTTCACATAAGTCGTATGCACGGCCTCATAGCAATGACATGATGTGTGCTTCAGAATCCAGACGGTCGCCGGTGCCCGCTCCCGAGGGATGCAACGCTGCCTCATAATTGCATTTGAAGCCCTCTCTGCCGATATTGCCTGTTCCACTATTATACCCATTATTTTCTTTTACACTTCCGAGCTTTCTTGAGTGTGTGACAAAACGAAAACTATAGTGAAAATTAAACTACCAGCAATATACGTAGAAATCAATCTATATATATATATATATACTAATCTATACTCTATATCTAAATATATAAAAGGAAAAGTACTGACTGATCTATCAACGCACAGCTCAAACTACTGGACGGATCGGGCTGAAATTTGGCATACAGATACCTATTATGACGTAGACAAATGACATCCGCCTTTGTCTTTTTAATGTAGGTACAGGTACCTACGGAAGTCGCAATTATTTATACTGAAATATACCTGATTAAACTACTTTTTTTCAAATCGGTTACAAATAAAACGATTCCCAAACATTTGGCTGAATCCTCAGTAATCGTCTAATCCGAGGTTTATGTTAACGCTCCCCTTAATCCAGATACCAATTAGTTGCTAAACCACTTAGCGTCAAGACTTCGATACAGAGCTATCGACTAAATCCCTCTCAGTTCTTTAAAGCTCGTTAGTTTTGGCGATAATGTTTTATTTACTTATTTGATTGGCTCAGTTACAAAATTGTAATAATTATTTAAATTTGACTAAGTAATAATCACGTAGAGAAACTTCAAGCATAAGCTCTCTCCATCGCCCGCTGAGTGACTTTGAGCTTTCTTATGAAGCCCATAGTTAGCGACCATGTTTCGGATTCATATGTCATCACTGGCAACACGCACTGTTCGAAGACTTTAGTCTTTAAACACTGAGGAATTTTGGACAAGAAGACATGTTTCTCTACGTGATCAAATCAGAAATGAGGAGATCCGTAGGAGAACTAGAGTAGCTGACATAGCTCAATGGGTTGCGAAGCTGAAGACAATGGGCAGGGCACATAGTTCGTAAAACCGATAGACGTTGGGGTCCCAAGGTACTGGAGTGGCGACCTCGTACCGGAAGGCGCAGTGTTGGAAGACCTCCCCACTAGGTGGACGGACGACATCAGACGAGTCGCAGTGAGCCGCTGGATTCAGGCGGCGCAAGATCGTGGCGTGTGGAAGTCCCTACAAGAGACTTATGTCCAGCGGTTGATGTCTATCGGTTTAGGATGATGATGATGATGATGATGACTAATATTATAAATGCGATAATGTGTCTGTCTGTCTGTCTGCTAGCTTGTCACGGAACAACAGTAAATCCGATTTTAATGGAAACAGCATAAAAGCAAATCAAATAGACCACAGAGAACCAGAAACTTATTTTAGCTCCCTCCCTGACTCCCTTGAAAAAGGACCCCGGATGGGTTCGGAACTAGTCGGGCTAACGTCGACTAAACACGTGAGTAAAGCCGGGACAGATATTATATACCTACTTATAACAGAAACTTATTGTTAAGTAAGTATGTACGTACCTATACATCTAAGCTGAAGCATGTTTGGAACTAATTTACGATGACGCAACCAAACCGTCGTCGGGACCCGGACAGCCACGTCATGTTCCCGCTTTCCACATTTCCCGCACAATATTGGCATTTATTACCAACACATTCGCGGCATACCTCTTTACAATACCTATATTCTACAAACGTATCTTCATAGCAACCAAGTCATTTTAACATTCATCAGCTATTTACTATACAAGTATAACTCTTCCTTGGTAACATAAACAGCAATGGATAAGAACCAAGGCAATATACTCGGTTATTCAGCTTACATAGTTAGTCCGTAAAGTTGGGATGCGCTCAGGAATTGATTCACAATCACAAGTATTTGACAAGTATGATGGACCGATGCAGACATGTTTAACCAAAGTTTCGCATCGTTTTAGATAAAGTGACGTCACGACGGCGCGGCGGTAAAAGCTTTTTAGGCGACCGCCATCTTGTAACCCTAAAAAGGCTACATTTGACTAGGTACACCTACATAATGCCTATAGTCCTACGCGACAGGTCAAGATGGCAATCGGGGACGCCCCGCACACCTGCACGTGATCCCCTCTATCCTGCACCGGGTTAGCACGGAGACTGTGCGGAGATCTTTATAAAATTCAACAGGACATACTTGAAGTTCACGGGAAAAGTAAGAGAGTTATTGTAACAGGAGATCTTAACGCAAAACATCCCTGCTGGGGCGGAACACATACAAATAAAAGAGGAGAGGAACTGCTGGAATGGATACATAGACTAGATCTAGTTATTTTAAATGATGGCAGGCAGCCCACCTGTGTTCGACAGAATGGAAATTCTTTCATAGATGTCACAATTATTAGTGGAATGCCTACAAAAGAGAAAATATTGTGGTCTGTTCTAGAGGAAGAATCTTTGAGTGATCATAAATTTATTTTAACCAATATATGTAGGACAAGAGGAGGGAACAAACCTAAGTATAAATACGGTAAGACAAACCTAGAAGAATTCAATATAAGCTTTAGGAGTGAGATAGAAAGTAGAGAAATGGATTATGTACAATGTGAGAAAGCTTTTAGCAATGCATATAAAACTAGTACACCTCGGATAAGATGTGACAATGACTACATGCTCCCATACTGGTGGAATGAGAATGTACAGAAGAAAATTAAAGAGACAAGACAGAAAAGAAGAAAATTTTAAAAATGTAAAGTTCCAAATGAGAGAGAAATACGGAAAGAAGAATACAGAATTTCTAAAATAGAGCAAAAAAAGATCATAGCTGCAGCAAAAGCGAAAGCTTGGGATACTCTGTGCAGAGGCCTTAAATCCGACATATATGGTGATGCTTACAAAATTGTGAAAAATCAAATGCAAATCCCAAACCCCAAAATTTGTCTATCTCTAGAACAAAAAAAGGTCATTTTTAAAAGCCTATTCATAACCTCTGTATACTTGACTACCCCAACAAAAGAGGTGATTGAAAATGTAGACTTTGAAAGCGTCGCTTTCACCCAGGATGAAATAAATGACAGCGCCAAATAAATTAAGATAAATAAGGCCCCAGGACCGGATGCAATACCACCAGAAGTAGTAAAGTCGGCTATCTGCAATAACGTAGAGTACTTCACCTGCCTTTTTAACTACTTATTAGGACAAGGAAGCTTCCCCGATAGCTATAAAATTGCAAAGCTCATACTGATTGATAAGCCCAAAAAATCTCAAAATGAGCACACAAAGTACAGACCTATCTGCTTAATAAATGTTATTGCTAAGACATTTGAGAGACTTGTGAACATCCGGCTAACACAGGAGATTGAAAGAAGTGGTGGATTACACAATAATCAGTATGGCTTCAGACCCGGCAGAACAACGATTCACGCTGTTGAAGAAGTAGTTCGTGCAGCAAAAGAAGCTAAGCATAAAAACCAGTGGAATTCACTTATTCTGATCGACGTCCGAAATGCTTTCAATACGGCGACATGGTCGATTATAATCAAGAAGCTAAGGTCTCGGAAAGTCAACAAATACATAATAAATGTAATAGTGGACTACTTTACAAACCGACACATCCAACTTGACAGCAAGGTTAGGGCAGAGGTAACTGGCGGAGTACCACAAGGATCAGTACTAGGCCCTACCTTGTGGAACATCCTATACGATGATGTAATGAACATAGATGTCCCGGAAGGAGTCAAGCTGGTCTGCTACGCGGATGATTTGGCGATATCTGTAACCGCAAATGATGCATACGAGATGGTGATTAAAGTAAACGAGACACTACACGCTGTTGACCTATGGATGCGACAGAATAAATTGGAGATCGCACCAGAAAAAACAGAAGCCGTCATCTTCAATAGAAGGAAAAATGCTCATAGCATATATTTTGACTGTGGAGGTATAGTGGTAGTCCCATCGTCCAGTGTTACATACTTAGGAGTCAAGCTGGATTGGGGGCTAACCTTCAGCCCACACATAAAGTCTGTCTGCGAGAAGGCTTCTAGGACCGCAGGGGCCTTGTGCAAAATACTCCTTAACACAAAGGGCCCACGAGATAACAAAAGACGAACGCTGGCAATGGCTACCCAATCGATAATCCTGTATGCTGCGCCGGTGTGGGAACCAGCAATGAAGTTCGCAGTGCACAAAAGGCGAATCCTAAAAGCACAACGTGTGCTGGCGCTTCGAGTATGCTCGGCTTATAAAACTGTATCAACGGACGCAGCACTGGTACTGGCGAACCTAATACCTATCCACTTACTGGCTCTCGAGAGAACGGAGACAAGAAACATCAAAAACTCCGAACAAATCAGAACCTCGAAAAAGGAAACCCTCGCAAGATGGCAAAGAGAGTGGGATAGCTCGACCAAAGGTAGATGGACACATTGTCTCATTCCAAACCTGGAAAAATGGACAAATAGACAACATGGCCGACTGTCTTACCGACTGACGCAGCTTCTAACAGGGGACGGGGTATTCATGGACTTCCTCGTACGCATTGGTAAAAGACAAGATGCTAGATGTTTTTACTGCAGCGAAGTTGATGATGCGATGCACACAATATTTGCATGTGCAAAGTGGGAAAAAGAGAGAAGAGAGATCGTCAGTAGAATGGGAGACATAACAGTAGAAAATCTAATAGAAAAAATGCTGGAAAATGAGAAAAACTGGACAGCTATAACAGACTTTGCTGAAATAATAATGAAGGAAAAGGAAGACGAAGAAAAAAGAAGAGGAAAAGAGTAAAAGACAAGAATGTTGCTGTGTTGTAGGCTGAAAGGCGGGTACACGGTCAACAAGAAGACAGCAGGGGTTTTTAGCCGGTAAGAGTCCGGCTCTACCTACGGGTGTCCATGAGGATTTCCCCTGCTGCATTAAAAAATAATATATATATATATACTCGGTTATTCAGCTTACATAGTTAGTCCGTAAAGTTGGGATGCGCTCAGGAATTGATTCACAATCACAAGTATTTGACAAGTATGATGGACCGATGCAGACATGTTTAACCAAAGTATCGCATCGTTTTAGATAAAGTGACGTCACGACGGCGCGGCGGTAAAAGCTTTTTAGGCGACCGCCATCTTGTAACCCTAAAAAGGCTACATTTGACTAGGTACACCTACATAATGCCTATAGTCCTACGCGACAGGTCAAGATGGCAATCGGGGACGCCCCGCACACCTGCACGTGATCCCCTCTATCCTGCACCGGGTTAGCACGGAGACTGTGCGGGTGTGCGGGGCGTGCCCACCCCGATTGTAATCTCGACCTGTCGCGTGCATACGCAATTATACGCATCGCGCATATACAATAGGTACTGATGTATAATATACATCAGTACCTACCTTAGTACCCTCCCTTATTATAAATGTGAAAGTGTGTTTGTTTGTTGGTTTGTTGGTTTGTCCTTCAATCTCGTCGCAACGGTGCAACGAATTGACGTGATTTTTTTCACGTGTGATAAAGACCTGGAGAGTGACATAGGTTACTTTATATACCGGAAAATCAAAGAGTTCCCACGGGATTTTTAAAAATCTAATTCCACGCGGACGAAGTCGTGGGTATCAGCTAGTGCTTCAATAAAACTATGCAAATAGATATTGAGGTTATTTTTCCTGTGAGTAAATTGAATAGCGCATTTATATGGCTTGTCGTCTTTCATGAATGAAATTCATGACTTTCTTTTCTGAATTCTCATCCCAGACATCTAAGCTGATTTCTCAAAAATTAGGTTAGCGCACATTTCTAGGAAAATACTGAATTTGAAGCGGTGATAGCCTAGTCACCTAGTGCTCAACACACCCACTCAATAACTGTGATTCTTATGCATTTCTTCCCCACTCAATCACTCAAGTCACTCCCAGAGTGACAGTGTGACCCGTTGGGATTTTTTTATTCAGATACAAGTTGGCCCTTAACTGCAATTTCACCTGGTGATAAGTGATGATTCAGTCTAAGATGGAAGCGGGCTAACTTGAAAGAGATTTTGCAGTTAGATAAGAGCTAACTTGTATCCGATTAAAAAAAATAGGTAAGTACAGTACACAGCCGAAATAATGTACATCGACCTTTAGAAGGAGATAGCAGATTTGTAGAGCGCTGTCCCTGTCGTTAAGACCGGCAAAACGTCATAATATTGGTGTGAGTGACAGAGACAACGCTCTACAAAGCCGAAATGTTATTCTAAAGGCCGATGTACATTACATTCTACCGCGTACTGTATTGGTATCAGCAAATGTGAACAGCACCATTAATATTAATATGTATTACCGTGTGACTCATACCTAATACTTATTCTGGAGACTGTGGTGAGGGTGTAAATTTTATTTAGCTACAATATTCCGGAACGAATTAAGCTGGTCGCATTCTAGATTTTAACCGCAAGAGTCGCACGTAACGCATTTCTCAATTACAGGAGGGTGCGAACGGGACCCTAGATTACTAAGTCTCCGCTCTTCGTATACAATGCTCTGCAAATCTGCTATCGCCTTCTAAAGGTCGATGTGCATTACTTTCTACTACGTTCTACGTACTGTAATCCATATTAATATTATAAATACGAAAGTGTGTCTGTCTGTCTGTGTGTCTGTCTGTCTGTCTGCCTGTCTGCTAGCTTTTCACGGCCCAACCGTTTAACCGATTTTGATGAAATTTGGTACAGAGTTAGCTTATATCCCGGGGAAGGACATAGGCTTACTTTTCATCCCGGAAAATTGATGAGTTCCCACGGGATTTTTAAAAACCTAAATTCACGCGTACGAAGTCGCGGGCATCAGCTAGTTATTGATAAATGATAAGTCATCGATCATAAGTCACTTTATTTTTATCTAAAGTGACTGACATTTTCAGTACTTACTGATCAATGCGTCGCGTGCGGCATCGTACCTCCTGTTCTCCTGACGCAATGTGCGATCACTTTTACTGATACCACGAATGTATGACAAACAGGATGCTCCACCCCTGACGTCTGGAGCGCCAGACAGGCAAGGCTTTTAGGACTCTAGGAGTGCCGTTACAATCATAATAATATTATGATTGTAACGTTAGGAACGGTCAGGAAAAGTAGAGCGTAAAATTACGTGTACTGGCATTAACTTATATATTAAGTACTTCGTAAGGACAGGGCCATTGAACAAGCAAAATGGCAACCTCAGTGACGTCTGGATTTCAAACGGGTCGTTCATTAGTATCCGAGAGGTGACGCTGATTTATTTGGTTCCAAAACCGTGAAAAATTTTGTTCGCTTGGGCATATCTTGTCATTTATATCGATGTGTACAGGCAATGGTGTGTACTCGGTTGTGAACAAATCTCTGAACTATTTAAGGTTACAGGTTACACTATTCTTACACGCTTCTCCATGCAAACGTATTTCACCTACTATTATACTATTTGTTGCTCTTAACTTAAAACTAAGCCAGATACTGGCGCCGATTCTCTTGTCCTCCTCTAAACTAAATTATTAACATACTATCTGATTTACATTTTTCCCGCGGGAACTCTTTAATTTTCCGGGATAGAAGGTAGCCTATGTGTTAATCCAGGGTATAATCTATTTACATTCCAAATTTCATTCAAATCCGTTCAGCTGTTTTTGCGTGATTGAGTAACAAACATCCAAACATCCACACTTTCACATCTTCTATAATATAAAAATGAATCACCAAATGTGTTGATCGTCGTAAATCTCGAGAACCGCTGAACCGATTTCGCTAATTCTTTTTTTATAATATTCCTTGAAGTACGAGGATGGTTCTTACGGAGAGAAATTTTTAAAAAATTGTAAGTATTTTAAAAAAAAGAATCGACTGTTAAGCGGGACGAAGTTCGCCGGGTCAGCTAGTTTATAATATTAGTAGGATTACGTAACAGAGAGCCCTATACGAACTTCTTTCCGTGGATAGATTATGGTATTCTGTTAGCCACATATTATCTATGGCATCTGTTTCTCTCACACATATTAAGTACAATACAGTTTATCTGTGATAAATCACGGCCTGAATAAAATATTACAGTCAAGGCAAGGAAAATAATGAGAAGGCAGAAGCCCTACAGCTAAACGAATTACACTAGCAATCTGTCAAAGGCAACCGTTTGTCGACACAGGGACAAACTAAATATTTGTAACTAGCTGACGCCCGGGACTTCGTACGCGTGGATTAAGATTTTAAAAAATCCCGTGGGAACTCTTTGATTTTCCGGGATAAAAAGTAGTCTATCACATATTAACACGAACTATGGCCATAATAGATTTTTAGTGAGGACATGCGATATATACAATAAGAAATATGTACAATTAGATCATTTTCAACACAAATTTGGTAAATTTTTAGCTGAAATAAAAAAGTTTAAATAATTATATGTAGGTTTAGCACGATTAGAATTATATACTTTATTTGTAACCACTTCATAACAAACTAACTTATTATAATTTAATTTAATGTAATTACTAACCTAACTAACTCCCGCACAAAAATTAAATAGATATAATGTAAATGAGTGAACACTTAATAGGCATATGTACAAACTAGAAATAAGTAGCTAAGTAAAAATGTAAAAGCTGTTTGTGTTCCATAATAATAAAAAAAAAAAAAAAAAAAATCTCCCTTTCCAGGTCTTAAACTATACCCATGCAAAAATCACGTCGATCCGTTGCTCAGTTGCGACGTGATTGAAGGACCAACCAACAAACCAACAAACCAACAAACACACTTTCACATTTATAATAGGGGTAGTGATGTAATGGAAGAATCGCCGTGACCTCGACTACGAATTATCGTGAAATTGCTTAGTAATTCCCAAACTGCTTCGACATAACGGAGAAAATTCCCGGTTGGAAAATCTATCACTACCCATATTATAAATGCGAAAGTGTGTTTGTGTTTTGGTTTATTGGTTTGTCATTCTATCATGTCGCAACGGAGCAACGAAGTGACGTGATTTTTTGAAATTTTCAAACCTGTTTCAAATTTCTAAGTACGCTCTAGGTCCACCGGATTAGGCATACGGTGCGTTGTCTGTCAATAAGTCACAGTACTGTTATATGTGCTAATAAGCTGATGCCCGCGACTTGGTCCGCGTAGATTTAGGTCTTTAAATCCCGTGGGAACTGTTTGATTTTCCGGGATAAAAAGTAGCCCTATGCCACTCTCCAGGTCTATAATAGGTATACCCGTGCAAAAAATCACGTCAATCCTTTACACCGTTGTGACATGATTGAAGGACAAACCAACAAACCGAGAAACCAACAAGCTAACAAACAAACACACACGCATATATAATAAGGGTACTGATTGAATAGCAACAATGAACACTCTCATAACAAACTATTTAGAGCTATAACAAACGTTATAAACTTGGAAAACCGCCTACAGCGGAACTCCGCAAGTTCTACTTAAACTTATAATGACATTTAGATTTCCTTGTCATCGGGTCGTCGGGAGGCCGTCCCTCGACCTCGGGGGGAACGGGGGAAAGCGTCACCCGTGAAAATTATCGAGGAGTATTTCTGGATTTCCAGCCATTTGACGTTTGATTTAGTACTTTTAATGCCGACTATAATACTAATATGCTTTTATTATGGTACAAAATGAACGGTATCCTTGTGAACAAAATAAATGACTTTATTAAAGTGGACCTAATTAATAAATAATTAGCCTTATTGTAATAATTAGTGACCTAATTTTTGAATGCTAAATTTGTAGCGTGACATATTTATTTTCATTGGCAAATTCTTTTAAAGAATATTAGTCATGCTTAAGTGACTTAAGTAATCTTTAAAAAAGAATATTAGTCATATTAGTCATGACTAATATTCCCATTTCCCCTTGTTGTAGGCACCTTCACGGCATCACCAAAATAGAAACATTATTTTATTATTTTACTGAGTTCCTAGAAAGGCATTCGTATAATGCTGTCGGCAATAACTTATCTTTTTTTTTTTCGCTGCCTTCTAGAAATTCTAATGAACAAAAAACATTTTAGTACTCTATACGCAGACAAACAAAAAATAAGAAACGGCCAAAGTGATTCGTTCCCATAGCAATAAATAACGGGCAAGGCGCCATAAAGCGATAGTTCTGAATACAGTTTTTACGCTCGAGGGTACGAAAATGCGAAACAGATGCTGGTCCAGATTTTACCATTGCAACTAGAGAATTTTTCTGCCGAGTGACTTTTGTTGACAGAGAAGGCGATAGTTTGGAGGAAGCGAGAGGGGACAAACTCGGAAGCGGGGGAGACGACAGGCAAGGGGGAGCGCAGGAGTCGCACAGGACAGTTCGAATCAACCTCGCAAAGGGGACAGAAGTGTGACGTGTGACGCGGGAGTGCCACGACGAAGCTCTACGTTTCCGAGCGGCCTTCCTTCCTTAAAATCTCTTTGTTTAACGAGTTTGTCCGGGTACCTTTTATCCTTAATATCTGTATAAAGTCGATAAGTGGAAATTAATTAAAGCCAGTGTTAAGCAAGACGGTCTACACTTTCCAGTCTATGGGTAATGTACAACTTAAACTGTCTTATTATGTAATATCCGAGGATCTCTTAAAATTACAACATATAATTGCTTGCCGGAATTAAATATAGAACGTGATTTTCAAAGTAATAGAAGCGAGTATACTATCGACATGGATAATAAATTACCTCTACAAGTCTGGAATGGCTTAGATCAAATTTGTCTGAGCTTATTTCTAATCTTCTTAATACTGCTGGCTTGTATAATGTTCAAGGAAGCATGGGTCAAGTGCACCCAATGGGTTAGTGGTTACAGACCTAGCCGCGATCCGGAAATACCTAACATAGAAATGTTAAATTTGTGAAAGCCAAGATAGGTTGCTTTTACGATGTCCTCGGATATGATTATTATGTTCGCTGTAATAAAACATGTCTGTATTTCGTGTCTCCATGAGTTGTAAAAAAGGTTCCGTAAGACTGTAGCTTATAGACTGTACTTCTAAGATTATTGTACATAATTGTAATTTAGTTATACAATGTGTATATAACATCAGCCCAAGGGTTTTTTGTTGGCACTCTATTTTCCCTTGAAAATGTAGCATGGCTTTTGAATAGAGTGCCTGACCATTAGAGGAATAACATAAAAGGCTTTTCTTCTAATGGTCAGAGTAGAGTTTTGCTCCATCAGAGATTTGACTAATACATTTAACAAAGTAAAGTACAATAAATAGATTTTGAATTAACCAACCTCTTTCATTTATTATAATATTAGTCTGGTTTTTCAAAAGAGGTCAAGAGATAAGGGGCTACATCGATCTATGGTCTGAGTCAAACAAGAGATTAAATTATAGCTCAATGTAATAATATTATTACTACCTATCTATGTGATATGAGCCCTTACCGCTTGACGCTTTCGTGAAATGAGTTACCCTACCTAGCATTATAGAGACAATAGACAGTGTGAAACAATAGACGAGAGGAACTAACTACCTCTTTGCCACACAAAGTTCATTTCTTTCTTAGAATTATTGATGAACTTAACCTCATACTAACTCGAGGACAAAGAGCTATTTCCAATACCTTCCATAGCTAGTTAATACAGGAATAGGTCTCTGTAGATATCTTAATCTATACAAGATAGAATGCTATCACCTTAGTAAGCTACCGTTTGCAAATACTGTACTAGCACATAATTTAAATTGCTAGCTTTAGTACCTAATAACGAGAGGAGGGTCTAGCTGCTGTTGGAGACTTCAATGAGTTGAAAGTGCTAAGTAAACATACTTTTTATCTGAGTCTAAGTACATAACGGGGCGAATGGCATTTGGTATAGTGACAACATATATATATACATATCGTCTTACCTTTGGGTTCGACTATCATAGCTTGGCTGTTCCTGATGGGCAACCGCTAGCGGCATCGTCTGGGCATACCAAACACGCCCTCCCCAGCACGAATGAGTTGGTTCGACCTGACTTGGCCAAGTCAAAAACCATACCATAACAATTTATATATATATCAAAATCCATGGTACATGGGGCGGGCTCTAAGCCCACATAGTTAGCTCCTGGCACTAGTTGTCAGTCGAGGATATAACCGCTTCTCAGCGTGATAAAAGGACCAACTCTGTGCAGCCCCCATAACTTGATATCAAGGCTGTTTTAACAGCGTAGGGATAATCTCAATGCTACGGGACGATGGTTAGAATGGGCTAGAGACTAGAATTTCTAGTCTAGCAC